>NC_090896.1:33760351-33817851 GCF_036669925.1 Montipora capricornis
CTCTAATCGGAGATCTTTTTGTGCCCACAGGTCTTTCCCATCACCAAGGAATGTTATCATCTCCTTTTATCTTGACTTCACTTTCTTTCTTTTGTGTTTGCCCTAATGAGGACGCCGATACCATACGAGGAAAACAACGTGAACTCTTGATTCACTTAGGTGTGCTGAGTGATACTTGCAAAAAACAAAAAAACGCCAATCGGCTATGTTTTACCCAAAAGCGAAAGAAACTTGCAAAAAAATGGCAACTACATGGATCACCGAACAAGACTGACGACACAGTTGGCTGCTTAAAAACCTTAAAGGGGCAAGGTCACGCAATTTTAGGCAATTTCAGTGCTGATCGAATGGTCGTAGAATTAACTAAAATATCAAAATAACTGTTCAAAACTATAGAAGGACTCTAACAAAACACAGGGAAGCCAAGAAGGGACATGGATGGACAAAACTGGAGAGGATTGAAATGGATTGAATTTGGGTAAATTTGAAAAACGTCGGCCCACCTTTTTTCAAATTTATATCAGTCTATATCAAAATGTCATTTACAGAGCTGGAAAATCATTCTCAGTTGTTATGTGGCAGTGATTTTGCAAATGAAAGACTTTTGCTTTGCCAATTTGACGTTTAGAGCTCATAATTAACAAAATTAAACAAAATTACCTAAAATAGCGTGACCTAGCCCCTTTAATAAAATCTGTCTCTCCAAGTTCAACTCTAACTTTGTTACCCGTGTGCAGTTCAGAAGAAAAAGAGAATGAAGAGTTACAACAACGCAAACTGGTGGTCGATCCAGTACTTGTACCATTTGATCAGATATCGTCGAGTTCAACTCATGATGGGGAAGATACGGACCGTGAGCACATTGACGACGACAAAGACAAGGAAGAAAAAAAGAAGAAGAAGAAGAACAAGAAAAACAAGAACAAAAAGAAGACAAAAGAAAGAAGTCCTTTTGAAGTTGAATCGAACACAAAAGCAGAAAACGAAAAAGAAGGAGAAAAAGAAAACAAACCAAAAACAAGCAGAGGAATCTTGAACAAGATGAGAACACTTCAATTGGAAGAAGACAACAAACGACAACAAGACAAGGTGATTGTATTAACACATCGAAAAGAAGAACCTGGAGGGCCTCCCTTTGATAAACGATTTTCTCTTTTTTTTTGTTACTGACGACACTGCTATTTGATCTCTCGGTAGACGAGAAGCTCCAAAAAGCTTACACTGGGTTGCCTGTGGTACGCGTTACACAAAGAACTGCGGCCTTCCAGTCAATTTTTTCAAGTGGGGCGTCATTAAGACCATTTGAGGGGTCACCCACATGTTGCGCCAGCAGAGGCCCTTTGGCTCACACATTTAATTATTTTGTAATGGCCTGTCCCATTTTAAGGTCTTTTAGTCTTTTAAGCTTTCGTAATAAATTCAGTTTAAAGATAACAAAACACGCCCTTGAGTAAAATTCACTCGTTTCTTCTTTAAATAAATAGTCTGCAAAAAACTAACTGCAAATTGCTGATGGACGTTTTCCAGCATGTCTAGCAGTTGGACTAAGCAAACGTTTATTGCTCAAATAAGGACTAAAGGTGTTGTTTCCGCTTCATAATGTGATGGTCTAATCTGATGCCAGGTCAAAACATTGTTTGGCTTTGCGGTTGCACCAGAAAAAGGCAACCCAAGAAACAGATGAAGAAAAAAAATAACAGTGTTTATATATAACTATGAATCGAATTCTCATTGAAAGATCTTAAAAACACGAACATTTTTGCCGTCTCTAACATTTTGTCAAAAGGAAGAAATTGATCATGTGCTAGGCAACCGTAAAGGTGCACGTGATCACCCCGTGTCAACTGAATGAACTACAGGAAAGAATGTTTTAGAGTAGAACAACGTACTTTTTAGCGAAGAAACTTCCGTCGTTAGTTAATTTTGTTGTAATATTTAACTCGATATTTAGATTTCTTCTGTCGGGCCAGGAAGCCTTCTTTGTCGGGTTCCTGAGAAACGTATCTATTTTGACTTCAGGGTGAACTATTTACACAATCGAGAGGTTGAGTGGCCGTGTAATTGAAAATCTAAACATCTATGAGATAAAAAAACAGACTTGCGAATTACCGCAAATCACAATGCTGACAAGCACAAAAGCAGAAGAAATGGTTAAGTAAATATGAAGTTTGTTACTATCTGAATGTATTTGGGTCAGAGTATTAAAAAGGGATATATTGTCACGCAAATTATGTAATTTCATGACTCTCAAAATTTGCAAAGAAGCGCGAGTTTCATGTACACAATCTTCGCACTAGCAAGTCGCAGCAATAAAATTGGATTAACCAGGAAGTTAAAAGAATATTGTTGGCTTCCCAAATAAATTTCATCTTGCAGTGCAATGACAAAATCATTTGTCAGAGAAATAAAATTCCTTTCTCCTCGTGTATCACATTTCAACGCACGTATGCAAATTTGTTAACTCATTTTCAACTCGATTTCCGGGAAAAATACATAGTATTAGCAAAAATATTATTTCTCGTCAAGTGTTGCATCTTTTATGTTCAAATAACAGCTAAAATTAAAGATTTGTTAACGATCTATCCGTCGGCTTCCTGGGAGAATACTCTCTAGAGAGTAGAGGAACTTCCGACGTTAAATAAGGTGTACCTTTACCTTTACCTAAATATTTTTTTCATAAGTTAATATTATCTGTCAAAATTTGCACAACAGTCAAATCATAAAAATAGCAACGCACGTGACAAATTTAGTCGCATTACCTCTTCGTCGAATTCTAATGCTTAACACAGGAATTTTTAGTTATTGTGAAAATCTTTCTATATTTGTTAGCAATCATCCTTTCAAATTTCAGAGAAAGCGACCGGTCTGCGAATATTTTACGAAATTTTTTTCAATGGGATGTCAAAAGGCCAAGTGGATGTTATATGCATAATCGGGCAAGTTGCACGTGTGACCCGTTATAAATATTTTTCACAAAATGTTTCCGAATCGTCAAGTATCACCACAGAAGAAACGAAAACCATTCTAAAAGCTTATTTTACGCAAAAAGTAGGTTCTGGAGGTAATTTTGAGTGTGGAAATCAAGTTTACAGCAGATGACAAATGCAAACTTACGAGCCACGGTATAGTTAACACAACAGAAAGAGTCGCTTACCTTATATTTTGACACAAAAATGCTTTACTATTGCCATAAAAACTATCCAGTTAAGCTCGCATATTACACATGATGAGTTCATAAAAGCCACCATTTTCCAGCAAAATGCTTTTTGAAACAAACAACATATGTACTATAAGAGGCAAAAACCCTACCCATTTCATTTAATACGTGCGTGAAGACAAGAAACTCAATCATGTCAAATTACACTCTGTGTCAAAAACGCAACACGGTAAATAAATTTCCCTCGAGTGTTTAGCATCAAACCCTTCACTGAAAAACCCTTTACTTGAATTATCAAGCAAAAAATGGGCAACAAGCTTTCTTTCAAATAATTTTTGACCAACAGGAATTTGTGAAATTTCCAATTGTTAGCAGAAGACTGTGCAGAATTGAGTACAGATCCAAGTCTCTGTTTTGTTAAACCCATAAGTTACTAGAGAATTTTCCATTTGATTTCAGCGTTGTACAAAGTACCACACTCGTACAATATTAAAACTACATCTCACTTTGATTACGGCTCGACAGGCGACAGATTGTTGTCAAAGTCCATTACTCGTCGCTTTTAAGATTCCAGATTTTTTTTTCAGCGCCTTCCTTGTTCAGTATCCAATTGACTTTCCATTATTAAGATCCATAAGGGTATATTTTACTTAAAAATCCACTAAAATGCCATTTGTGTTACATGACTTTCGACGCCATTGCCGGTTACGTTAATCATTCTACTTTGTCCACCAGGGAAATCTACACATTTCCCACTACCCTCTCGATCCTAAGACAATACGCGCAGAAGGCTCTATGCATAAAGACACCACTTAGCAGGGGAGTGACAGGCAAGACTTTTCCCGACACGGAAAATAACAAAAAAACCCACGAGATGAAACCGAGATTCCGACTGGGTTTGGCAACCCAGTAATAAAATTTCCTGGGTTTTCACAACAACGAACTCCAAAGTACTCTTGAAGTGGACTCGAGTCACAAACGATTGGCAAGGTCACCTTTCCAAATACCCTTTACTAGCTTGGAGATACGACTCTTTGGAACATTGTCATATCATTTTAAAGGATGGAATTTATCGAGGTTACCAATTGGTTTGTTTTGACAACCATATCCCATCATCGCAACAACCGCCACAGCAGCAGCAGCAGCAAGTATCCACGACAGTTTCTTTGCGGCATCTAAAAAAAACAAATTTTGAATTATTTCGAGCTTCCAATATCATGACAACCACCGAAGTCGACACAGCCGAGCTTTTTTTAGAGGGTTTAAAAACGTTTTGCCAACACAAGCAGTTTTGGGGCTTAGATTTGAACGACGACGACGACAAGCTTCAAGAAACCAATTTGGCGAACGATGAGGGTACTTTGATGTTTCGTTTGAGAGTAGGGCGTTTGATTTTTCAAAAATATGAAAAACAATTTCGACCCAAAACTTGCCAAAAGGTGACTAAGATGCAACCATTGGACCCATCGACGTTTCAAACCGCTTTAATTCGACAAGACCAGGGTCAAAGACTGCGATTGACTACTAGAATCGTACTCCAACAACATTTACAGCCACACCCCATATCATCAGGCATTTCTACTACCAGGCTTTTAGGATTAACAACCGGAACGCCGAATAACAACATCCATGGAAAACGACAAAGACTCTTTGGACGAGCCGTAGGAGACGCTTGTTGTTACTTGGTAAACGAAAAGGATGTCACTTCATGTCAGACTATTTACGCCCCCGAGCTCATTTGGTCGCAACGTGATTTTTGGGGCAGCAACAACCTTTCTAACCCTAACACATCAGTGAACGACGATTTCTCTTTAGCTTTGTACTCGAAGCGATTGACTACACCCACAACACCAATCCCCGTGAACGTGGACGACTTTGCCATTTGGGAAGAAGTGACGTATAAAATAGCCGAAAAAGAAAATTGGTATGTTCAAATCAAGACCCAATTTGAATGTGTACACCCAAAAGAAGAAACCCCTAAAACTTGGGCTAAAACAGCCACACAATGGACCATCATCTGTCCAGCACCCTACACAAATACTAAACTTTTTGTCAAGACCTTGGATCAATTGTGCACTTGGATGGTTCGTGGTATTTACAAATAATATTTGGTCCATTTGATTTCTCCTTCATCTTCCAGTTGGTTATTACTTAGTTCGCATTTCTATAAAAAACGAAATACTTGACAGCATCATTTATTATCAAACTGTCAAATTGTCAAACTGTCAAAGCAAAAAGAAACTACGGCTTCGGTCATCATTTCTTGCTGATCATCATCATCGCCATGACTATCAAGCAAGCGACGAACCATCAAGCAAATGAAGAAGCAAAAAAAGAGGAATGGCATTCATTGGTTGATTTTGTTACTACTACTACTACTACTACTATTGGTGGGAGCTGGTATGATTTCAGCAGTGCATCCCTTTTCATCTCGACAAAAGTCAGTTCAACAAGACGATCTTTTGGAACTCTGTTTTTAGTTTAAAATCAAATTGAACCGTAAACTTCAAGTTTCCTGTCTGAAATACGAAAAGGGACCCATTTCAAAACGATTATGTGAACTTACCATTTCGAAAATTTTAAAAACAATAGAGTGGCATCAACAAATGTTGCAGTACGATTTTTCATCCTCCTACTCCTTGGATGATGTCTGGTTTCCACCGTTTGGTTTTTTCTTGTCAATAACATCAAAACCAACTGCAACGAACGTGATCAAACCTGAAAACGATTGTTCGTTTGTTCAAGCCTATTTGAATACATGGCAAGATGAAACGTTTTCCACTTCCTTTTGGTTTACTCGAAAGTATCAAGAACCCAAAAATTTTGTACTTTTTCTTTATTCAACATGGATACAAAATGACCACCATCTGCAGCCCATGTTGTACGAAATGTTTGAAATCTGGAAACGTGACGCTAGTGATTTGGGGCATTCGACAACTTTCACCTTTCCATCGCTAGATGATCTCATTTTGCGGCTTCCTTTTTTACCGCAGTGTGGACCATATTGTCTCGACCTCTACATACATGGAGAAGAAGAAAAAAAATTAAATGCTACCAGCAATAAATGGTGTTGTCGATATCGAATGATCGTGTGTGACGAAAAAAACAACTCGATTTTAGATGATGGTAATAATTTCAAAAATTGGAAAAAAAGATGAGAGAGAAAGAATTTTTTTGGGGGGGGGGGCATTCACTTGTCTTTTTGTTCGTTAAAAAAAAAAATGGTCGTTTTAGATTTTTTTAGTCATTGTTTAATAAAAGTTTTTTGGAATAATCAATTATTAATTTTGGAATTTGGATAGATTTTTTTTTTTTGGATCATGAAGTATTAAATTAAATTGATTTTTTGGGCGGCGGCGGTGGACAGCAAACTGAACAAAATTAATTAACTTAACTCTTTTTTTGTTTTTTTAGTTAAATGGTTTTTTTTCTTTCAAGTTTGTGATTACTTTTCATTTTTTTTTGGGTTGATTGATGGATGTGGATGACTAGATGGATTGTGGTTGGTTGATGAATATGAATGTCTAAATGGGATGAGGAAATACAAAAGGGCATTGTAGTAGAAGTCAAAACTTTCTTAGCAGCGTAAGACACAACCATGGGTCTTTTTTTTCAAAACTGAAACTGACTGACCAATGGGACGCATCAAAACCCAGAAAAATAAAAAATAAATGATTTTTTTGGGCACAGGATCACAGGGGCACTTAAAAAACCAAAAAATCCCAAATTAAAAAGAAAATCAATAAAAAAATGGTAGTAAAATTTTTTTTTTTGAATCAGCCTTTTTTTCTTCCGTAGTCGTTAACATTCACTGATTTCAAAAATAGAGATTTGACCGCAAGTAGTCGTAATAATAGTAAATGGTTTTTTCTTTTGTGTTAAAAATATTAAAAAATAGAATTGATTCAAGAGAACAAATGGGCTGTTGACATTTGATTTTATTTTGTATTTTGAAAAAATACCACTATATTGGTGAATCGAAGTAGTAATATGCGAAAAAATGGTCACTTTTTATGCTAATTAGGTAAAGGAATGTGGGTTCATAATATGCTAATGAGCGTTTTCGCGGAAAAGTGGCGTGATTTCTTAGAAAAATTCTTTTATTCTCTCTTATTGTTATTAAGATGGCAGAGGGAGGAGAAGAACGTGAAGCAAACAACGAAAATTTAGTTGAAAGTTTTGTCATAAAGTTGGAGAATCCTATGGACGGAAATGGTGATGAAGATGAGAGATTCTTCCCTCTTCTTATTTTTGTTAAAATGACTTTTGAAAAGATTGCTTTTCGTTTAAATGAACTTGTGCAGCAGTTGAGTAGTCTTGATTTCGATCAGAAATTTAAAAATTTGATAAAGGAAAGAGAGAGCATTATCGAGTGGATGGAAAGTTTCAAACTGATTAGTAATGGAGGATTTTTAAAAGTGAGTGAAGAAGAGAGTGGGATGATAGAGAAAGAGATCAAGAGAGAGGAAGCTATTGCAGAAGAAATGCTGGAGGTTTTGATGAGCTGTTGGTATGTGGAGAAGGATTTAGCGAACCCGTTGAATGGTGATTTGGATGAATTGGCATTTTATCTACCTTTGATGGGTGAGTAATTTTTATTTCATTTGTTTTTTGCTAAGGGGGAAGATAGACGTGATTTTGAGACTCTCGATGGATTGCGGGCTTATGAGCAACGAATGTTATTTCAACATGCTACTTGTAACTTTACTTCGTTGGTGAAGGAGCTTGAAGATGGTGTTCGTTTCGATGCTGTTTTGTGTGATTTGTTTATTGAGAGAGAAAGAGTGATAAGGTGGTGGAAGGACACGATTAATTATTTGGAAGATATAGGAGTGATTGGGGAGAGTTCCATTTTGTTAAAACAAGAATTGAAGAGAGAAGAAGAAGTTATTGACGATTTATTATTTTTTTTTTTTGGAATTAAGGAATTTACAAATCATAAAAGAGGTCAATTGATTGTGGTAAGTTGATACACTTTGTTGTGATGGTCTGAGAAAAGCGTACGTGCTATTGATCAAGATGGTTGATTTTGGCTTTGAAGTTAATCTTTGGTATCCTATAGTTCTTTTGGCTATTTACTATTATGCTGAACATCATGGTCTAGTTCGGGAAGGTATCTTCGATTTTGTGGGACGGTTTTTGCTTTTGTATGCTTTTTGCCTTGTAATTAGAGTCGTCTGTGGGGTAAGATGTTATATTTGTCACGTTTTCTAAGAAAGCGTTACTCATTTCTGAGAAAGAGTCATTTATGTTTATATGTTTTTCGATATGGCATCTTCTTCGAGTATGGACGCAAATTCAAAAGAAATGCGTGACATGTTTCGTAGAGAGACAGAATATTTTAGACAAAACAAAAGATATTTGGATCCTACAAACGACGAGGAATTTTTTCTTCGTTTTGAACAAATGAAATTAGAATTAATAAGAATTAGTTGTTTACACGACCTTAAGCGTCAAGAAATTGCTAAGGATGAGGTGTTGATGAAGAATGGAGAGTTGCTGTTGGAGATTCGAGCACAGATGGAAAAATTAAAGGAATGGGAAAGTTACATGAAAAATGTAGAAAGAAAAAGATTGTGTGCCGAGGGCTTAAGTAATTTGATACGTTTGAAGAGAGAAATGGCTGAAGGTGGACGTGATGTTTTTTGGGAGGCGAGACATGATAACCATTTGAATATTTTTAAGGAAAGAATGAAAGATGTCGTATGTAAAATACATCAGTTTGACATATCTTATCGTCGGTTACAAGGAGTTACTTCTCTTCACCTGCTTTATCCAGCTTTTGTGGAAATCTGTGATGATTTGGCTAGTGTTATTTCATGGTTGGAAACTAGCACTGCACAAGAGTTTGTTGGAGATGTTGAATTTTTGGAGGAATTGAGAAGAGAAAAAGACAAAATAAGACATTATTATGACATTATGTTTCATATGTCTGCTGGGATATTAGATCGTCCTCACTAAGGTAAAAAGTACATTGTGTTAAGTTTATCTTATTTTGAAAATGAATTTTGCTTTTTATTTTTTTCAGGAGAACAAGTGTTAGACTTTTAAAAAGATGTCTCAGTGGACCATTGACGATTATTTCACAAAGGAACAAGAAGAATTTAAGGAACAAGAAGAGGAAAAATTCAAGGGACCAGCTACAAGGAAGAGATTTAGAGAAGAACTGATACGTTTAGTTTTTCATAAGATTGTATCGACTGTTTTTGAAGATTGGTATGATCGAGATAGATACTACGGTCTTTTAAATATATTGTTGGCAGGAAAACCGTATGATGACTTTGTTTCTTCCACAAGAGAAACATATTTTATCGATGATGTTGCGTTGATGGAAAATAGGGTTAGGAGGGGTTTTGAACATCCCATGTGGCATTATCCGAGTTGTAAAGGTGATTCTACTTGTTCCTGTGTTTATAAAATGAAAGCTGAATGTAAGTTTTGAAAATAAAAGATAGTGACAATATATTGTGTGTGTCATTTTGAAGAATGGATGGGAAGAGTGAGTTTCATAAAGGGGAGAGAGATGAACCCTATTTAGAATCTTTGTCGCGTCCGCCCTGGGTGTTACATGGAAAGTGTGTGGGTGTTCCTAAGTTGAAACCTCGAGAAGAAAAGTGGAGGTGGAATTTTAATTTCATTCGAAATCCTACTAAGAGTGGACCTTCTATTTGAAAAAGATGGCCGTTTCTTATTTTTGTGATGTGAGTTTGGACGAGAATAGAAGAGATGTTACAAGCTGTTGTGGAAAATATATTCACCTTGAGTGCGCTACTCGTTTTCTTGGAAAGGAATGTAGATGTTGTAAATACCCTTGGCCAAAAGATGCGGTGAGATTACTTCGTAATTACATGGAATGGTGTCATGTGAAGAATCTGACCTCAGGAAATCAAGCACGTGTCAGACGATCAATAGCGTCTATTGATAGAGTTGATGAATTTTATTATAAATGGATGGTTGTAGATAAATGGGGGAGGGAAAGTGCTGCTCACAATCATGAGGACCTTTGGATGACTTTCTGTTGAAAAAGAAGACGAGAACAATTTTTTAGTCATTTGTAACGAAGAACTGTTTGTGAGAACATTAATCATGGAAGACTTAATGGGTGATGATATCAAAGTTTGTGCTTTTCGTGAAATGGTGTGTTATTTTTCTAGAAGGTGTTTTATCAATTGTCTGGAACGTGATATTTTGTTTTTGTTTTGTTTTTGTGGACTGTCTAGAACGTGATGTTTTTCACATATTTTAGGAGAAATATTATAAGAAGATTGGAAAGGTCGTGACTTCACTATCTTACAGTCATGAAGTTATGAGAAGAATTTTGGATGGAGAAGAGATAAAGGAAGAAGACAAAAGAAAAATTAGTTTAGCAATGAGACAATATAAGACCGATGTTCGTGCTCGTTTTTGCCGTGTTTTGATGGAAGAATATGTAGGGGAGATAGATGAATTTTTGAGATTGATGATGTTTGACCCGAAAAACTTACCTTGTTGGTTCGTCAGTGAGACGAAATTTAAGATGTTAAGATTAGGAATCTTTAATCTTGTTGTTGAAGCTCTAAGTGGGTTTGACTCACAGATTTATTTTTAATTAAAGAAAGAGGAAATATGATGACTTGTTATTCATGTGTTGGGTTAAAAGGAGGGACGGTGTCAATTTTTACATAAGAGACAACCATGTTCGCGTTTCTGTCCATTTGGTTTCACATTATTGTTGAAGGGGCTTTTCCTTCTCTTATTCCGGATAAAGTCGGAGATGAGATTGAAGGGATGAAAATACAACAAGAAAAGACTACGCAGCGACACTTTCAAAGGTCTGATGTTGAAGATGAGACGGAAGGTGTGAAAGAAGAGCACATACCGCCAGTAGTCAAAGAGGATTTTTTATACATAAAGGAAAAGGAAGAGAAAAAAAAATTGGCGTCCTTGTAAGCTCTCGTATTTGTCAGATGGGGAGTAACGAGATATTGTTGTTAATAATTTTCTTGCCTTGGATGATGATGATGATGAGAATTAGGTGAGTGTTGCTCAAACGATTCATTGATTTTTGTTTTGGTTTTTGTCTTAATTTTTATTTTTGTTTTTGTGACAGAAAAAATGGAGAGTTTGAGTTTGGAGGATTTAGTTTATACGATACTCGAAGAGGAAGATGATCTTGAATTGGATGAAGACTTAGATGACATTGTCAATAGATTTTTATCAGAAGACGATTTTTCAGAAGACGATTTGGAATTGGAGGATCTTGTAACCAGACTTTTGACAGAAGATGAAGAAGATGAAGACATCATTCAAATTGGTGGTAGAGGAGATATCAATCCTGCTCAAGTTCATTTAAATTTTGATGGAAGAAGTTTTGACTTAAGATCGCATTGGGTTTATCATAATGAGAGGTTTGGTATTGATGGAATAGCTTATGATTTTGTTGTTTCTCCAAATTTTTCTCCCACAGAAGTTTTTGCGTCTTTTGATCGATTAATTTCTGAAGTTTATGATTTTATGCGTTCTAATTTTCATCCCACTGACTACGTAGAGATTTTTGTTACTTCAAATGAGTTTCGAGACGGTGGGTTTTCTATTCCTTTAGCCCAAGTTCGAGATTTAGATGAAAGAGTTTTGTTTGATAGGTTTGGATTGATAGTTCAATCAAACGAAGATATATCTTTAGATCATGGGAGTTTAAAAGTAGAGATCTATCATGTTAGTCTTCCTAGTGGTGGAGGGTATTCTACAAAATTTTTGCTAAGTTCATTTGGTGTTAAAATGGAGAAAGTATTGAATGACTCCAAATGTCTTTACAATGTACCTCGAAAGTTTGATCCATTTTGTGGTGTTGTTGCTCTAATTTTGGGTTTGAGATTAGCCAATGGTGGGAGACTACCGCGACCTGAGCGTATAAAAGCTCGTCGAATGCGTTGAATGTGCAGAACTTTGTTGAGACAGGCAGGCTTACCTGTCGTACCGATAAATTTGGAGGGGGTAAAGAAAATAGCAAAATTAGATGATTACAATTCTCATCCTATTTGTGTCATAAGTAGGGAACATTATAATACTCCCATTCTTAATTGTAATAGAGATGCTAGGGGGAAACCGATTATTTCATATCTTGTTGATTCTCATTTTTATTTGGTAAAGAGTGTTAATATTTTGTTGGGGCGAGAGGGTAGATTATGTTTGAATTGTTTTAAGTTTTTGAAGAATCGTGTTCGAGCACACAAATGTGATAAAGATTTATGTTTAGATTGTAAATGTTTTTGTTCTTCAGACAAAGATGGGAAAGAAATAATTCAGTGTCCTTCTTGTTTTAGGATTTTTAAGAGTAGAGAATGTTTTAATAATCATTTAACCTTGGGTAAATCTATAAAATTTTCAAGTAAGACATGTGTTTGTGAAAATTTGGTAGCTTGTAGAAAATGTGGGCGTGATTTGAAAGCTAAGGGTGGGGTTAGTACAGGGAAAAATGCTTATGTCTCATCCTCATCTCCTCAACACGAGTGTTACATGTCTAACTGTTCTTCTTGTAAAAGAATTGTTACAGCCGATTTCAGTGCAGTGTATAGACCCGGGTTTTTGAAACATGATTCGCCCGTGCATGATTCGCCCGTCGTGATTCGACCATAATCACGTGACTCTAACAAGAAGCGTGGAAACGGCAGTAAAACTCTTCGATAACAAGCGGGAGGCAGAGCCTACATTATGTAAAATAAAGGATGGCAAAGCAAAAAGTGGCCATACGGATTGTTTTCTACCAGAAGAACAACCTTGAGCGTTTGGAAAGGGGGCAATTTGAGGCCCGGCGGCACAATCAGTAGTATTTCTTGCGGTTGCCGATGTAATCATGGCCGACAAAATATATTTTGTGATCAAAAGCTCGCTAATGCTCGCATTCTTTCATTAACAGATAGGTGACGATGGTGTATTAGCAGCTTTGCTGGAATTTTGGAACACCTTTTACGCCAGAAGAAAAGCGAAAAGTACGGAAATGACAAAGTTAGCCGGCTGCGATTAGCACAAAAAGGGTTACTGCATTTAAAGTAGCAACATTTGACCAGAGAAATACGTTCTGCAAGGATTTGTTCGACGGCAAATTATATTTTCCTTCAATATGTATGTATCTTTTTTGAGTTTTGAGCCTCATGACTATTAGTTATTGCCAGAGTTGACTCAATTTGTATCACTTCGGCGGCGCGACAGTAACATGTCAGTTTCATTTTGTCATTCGCATTTTCAAGTTGTGCTTCAACTTTAGCTACATCTCGGCAAAATACGACAACAAATGACACCAAAGTACGACAACAAATGACACTACAATGTCCGCAAAGCGTATGCACAATTAGGTATTTTACCCCGTACCCGAATTGTTCAATTAATTTTCTCTTCAAGTTTCAACACGAGTCGAAAATGTGTAACGCCTTCCTATCAAGAAATGTAATATTTCACTCATCAGCGATTGATGATGGCTTGAAAATAAATTATTGCAAGGGACAATTTCTGCCCTCTCACGCGTGTTGGTATTCATTTTTACCTCCTGTGATGAATTCAGTGAAAATACCATGTAATTGAGGTTTACCTGCTGAATAAGAGACGTGATGCGCCAGTCTAGTTAAACCGCGTCGATCTGCGCTGCTTTTGCCGATAAAAGCTGAAAATCGTGACTTACATGTATCTTAAATAAATGCTACCCAGGTTTTTACCTTAAATTTCGTCGAAAATAGTCTTATGTTTACACTTAATATCTCATCATTTACGAAATTTGCTGAGCTGTGGTAGCCTCGCAGTCGAATCACGACGGGCGAATCATGCACGGGCGAATCATGTTTCAAAAACCCGGGTCTATACATTGCACTGAAATCGGCTGTAATTTACGACATCATTTCTGTTATTTACAGCCTTTGAATCCCTCAGATGAGGTGCTGAAGAAACGAATAGATTTGAAAAGAGGGGAGTATTGTTTTTTTGATATTGAAACTATGAAAGTTTACGATAAAGAGAATGATAGAAATGTCTTAGTTCCCAATTTAGTTGTTTTTCAGTTTGAAAATGGTGAAGAAAGAGTGTTTGTTGGGGAAAATTGTATGAAAGAATTTCCTGATTTTCTATTTTTGGGGGAGAAAAGTTTACTTTCTACTGGTAAATATTACACTTTGATAGGTCACAATACTGCTCGTTTTGACATCTTTTACTTGTTACAATCAATTTGTGATGTTAGTTGTAAGGATCCGAATATCTTTTTTGATGGGAAGGTACCTTTACGAATATGTTTTTCTTCTAGAATTCAAGTAATCGATAGTTATAGATTTTTTCAATGTAGCTTAGATAAGTTACCCAAGACCTTTAATTTACCTGTGAAAAAGGGGATGTTTCCTCATGAATTTAATGTACCCGAGAATCAGGATTATATGGGAGTCATTCCACCTTCGCAGTTTTTCGGTACGAAATTTCTGAAAAAAGAGAAATTTAAGGAGTTTGAAGAATGGTATCTTGAATGGGGGAGAAAGTATCTTAATCAAGAAATCGGTGATTGGGATTTTCAGAAAGAGTTGCTCGATTACTGTAGAGATGATGTGAATGTTTTGAGATTAAGTTGGTTGATTCTTTGGAAAGCCATGTATGAAATTACTGGTTTTCACATAGGTATTGAGAACTGTACCGCAGCCAGTTTCAAAAATATAGTGTGGAGAAGTACCATTCCAACTTTTAAGGTAGGGTTAATACCTAAGGGAAATTATTCGAAGAATCATACTCAATCTAAAAGTGGGAAGTCGTGGTTAATTTATCAGGATTTGTTATTTTATGCGGGTGAATTAGAGTATTCGGGAAAAGGTAATGGGGAACGAACAGTTAAAGTTGGAGAGAAAATGATGAGAGTAGACGGATATCATGAAGAATCCAATGATGTCTTGGAGTTTTTGGGGTGTAACATTCACGGGTGTAGTAAATGTTATCCTGACGATTGTTTCTTTTTTTACCGGAAAGAAAATGCTATTGAATCGAATGGAAACACTGAATAGGATTGCAAAATTGAAAAACGAGGGTTATAATGTTCATTACATTTGGGAACATGAATGGAATGAGATGGTGAAAAATGATGAAGAAGTAAAAGATCACTTAGAAATGATAGACCCTTATTCAACTGATTTAAGAGCTCCAATTAACCCTTGTGATGCGCTTTATGGGGGGAGAACTGAACCAATCTGTTTATTTAGAGAGTGCGATTTGACAAAGGGATGTATTAAGGCTGCTGATTTTACTTCTCTTTATCCTAATGTAATGAAACAGGAGGTATTTCCTACAGGTCATCCAGTCATTATTAGAGGACCTCCTCATGATTTTGATTATTCGTTAGATAAGTATTTTGGTATCATGAGATGTCGTGTGTCACCTCCTGATGATTTATTTCACCCTGTTTTACCGAAGAGATTTCAAACAGAGAGTGGGGATGAGAAATTAATTTTCTCTCTTTGTGGTAAATGTTCAAGAAAACAGAATTTCGTTCTTAATTGTTCTCATTCTAGAGACGAAAGGTCTATTGAGGCTGTTTGGGTAACAGTAGAGGTTTATGAAGCTGTTAGAATTAGATACCAAATTTTGGAAATTTTTGAAGTGTGGGATTAGCGAGGGAGCGAAAAAGGGTTGTTTGCTCCATAAAACAAGAGAATTCGGGTTGGCCACAAAATTGACAAACAAGATTACATCAAAAGATATGAAAAACACGAAGGGATAAAACTAGAATATGATAAGATCAAAAAGGATCCCGTAATGAGATTTGTTTCTTAAACATTACTTAATTCTTGTTGGGTTTTTTGGGCTAGGAATCTTGATAGGAGAATTACTCGTTTGACTCACGAACAAAGTGAATTTTTTGATTTTGTAACGGATCAAACCATGAGAGAAAGGGTTTTTCGTATTCTTAATTCAAAGACTGTTTTATGTCATGGGTATAAGAAGACTGATTTTGTAGTACCTAATCGTAAGGGTAATGTAGTTCAAGCTGCTTTCGTAACTGCTTATGCTCGTTTACACTTATATGGATTACTTAAAAAGTTAGGTTTCAGAGTTCTGTACATGGATACTGACAGTGTTTTTTATTATTCGTCAAAAGACGAAGAAGAGTTTGAACCCGAATTAGGAGAGTATCGAGGAGACTTGACAAACGTATTAGATGTAAAGGATTATGATGAAAGTTGTGTCATTTCAAAATTTTGTAGTGGTGGACCTAAACATTACGGTTATGAGGTCTTTTCTGAAAAGAGAAATGAAAAAATCGCCACTAAATTCAAGATTAGGGGGATAGGATTAAATAGAACCACTGAGAAAGAAGTGAATTTTGAGAAACTTGTAGACTTGATCATGAAATCACAATCCTCAGATTTACCGAAAGAGAAAAGTGGGGTTGTGAAAGAATTTTGTGAGGTACCTAAGTTTGACATTAAACGTGGTAGCAATGAAGATCCTTTTTCTCTTGAAACTAGAGAGATTCTGAAGAAATACAAAGTAGTTTTTGATAAGAGAATTGTAGATTGGACTAATTTTGTGTCATATCCCTTTGGATACGTGAAATGAATAAAATGATGAAGATGAAGAAACGAAAATCATTTGTGTGTTGTTTGTCTTGGGATGATGACTGGGGTGGAGGAAGTAGCAAGTGTGAGTTGTTTTCATCGTTTCTTAAAATGTTGTCTCAAAGAGAATGATGAACCAGATGGAGACGCACATACTGAAGTGAAAGTCGAATTGAATTTTGTATGTTGTGGTGGAAAGAATAAAAAGAAAAAGTCAAAGGTCAAATTGGAAAGATATAAATCAAGGTCTTTTCAATCTTTATTCTCATTTCATCGAAAGAGAGACGATGGAAACAAAGGACATGGCTACGAATACGGAGATCGTGGAGTATCAAATAGAGTCAAAGAAACTGAAGTCTGAAGACTTAAATGGTTTTGATGCTCCAGATCCATTGCATAAATATAAAACTGTTAATTGGGATCCTTTGATTGTCGATAGAGAAAGATTGGACGAAACAGTGACAAGGAATCTTGAAAGTGCTTTAGAAAAGAGATTGAAGAAGATTTTTTTGATGCAGCTGGAAGAGTACATTTTGAAAATTTCTGATGATGTTCTTGAAAAATGGGTGGACAAAGTTTTGGAGGTTGCTGGAATGAAGTTTTTTCATTTTGTGATGGAAGAAAACATGGCATTTTGGACAGAAGTTCAGGAACGAGTTGCAGAAGAAGGAGAAATCGAAGAATTTGATGAAATGGAAGAAGGGGAAATCAGACATTGAAAATTCACCAGTGGCCTTTGCTTCTGCAAGAAAGGTTTATGAATTTTTAAGTAAGGAGTTAAAATTGAAGATTAAGTATAGTGACGTTGAAGACTTTGAAAGAAAGTATGTTTTTCCTAATCAGATTATAAGGAATAGAACGTTAAAAGAAGTAAGACCACCTTATTTTGCTAGTGGTCTAGATCATACGTGGCAATTGGATTTAATAGATCTACACGCTCACCCTAATTCAAAATTGGGTAGGTTTGTACTAAGGTCGATATTTTTTCTCGTCAAGCAGACGCTAAAGTAATAACTGGTATATCAGCTGTGCACGTATTGAATGATAAAAATAATTCAACGTTGAAAGAAACCTCATAATATTCAGACTGATCAAGGTACGGAATTTTTCAATAAGACATTTAGTTCTTATTATGAACGTAACTCGATAAAACATTCTAGAATAACAACTGATCTGAAAGCAAGTTTGATAGAGAGGTTTAATCGTACCTTCCATTCTTTTTTTTTTAAGTATAGATTGTATTATCTGAAAAAAACTAATAGAGAAATCACCAGACTGGTTATCAAAAATTATAATAAACGGGTTCATTCAGCACTCGGATTTGCCCCCATAAGAATAACCGAGGCTAACAATGGTGCTATTTTATCGAAGTTAATCGATCATAGAATTGATACAGCAAGGAACACACATTTTTTAAAGAAACCTTTTTCTGTATAGGTGGGCGATAAAGTAAGGTTATCAGGAAAACGAACTGCTTTCAGTAAAGATTACAGAGGAACCTTTACAGGAGAAGTGTTTGAGGTATATAAAAGATTTAGAAGATATCCACGTTTTGATATTAATTTATATAACGTTAAAGATTTATCTGGAGAACTTGTTGAAGGTAGTTTTACCCAAAGGGAGATACAGAAAGTAATATTACCTTCTTCTCCAAGAATAGGTAAAGAAATAGTAAGAAAAAATAAGCAAATTTTAAAACAATTAGCCGATTACCCTGAAGGAGTAAAATGAGTAGTAATAAAGATTATTCGTGGGAAAGTATTGATGATGATTTCTTTATTTGGTTGCTTTCTAACGAACTGCTTTGTTTGTGATTAGAAAGGTCACCGGGCTCCCTTTCGAGAACAACCCAGTGGAACAAGCCCTCGATGGAGACGAGCTTGGAACAGTAATACTCGCTTTATACCAAAATTCAAAGACACAACGGAAAGATCTCGTGGCTTTCAAGGGCAGTCACATAGAGAGAAACTTGTTGCGACGTTTGAACATTCCTTCTATAGACATAGGAGAACATGGGTGCCCTAAATATGTCGATATGCTAAAAGCAGGTCACCAGCCAAAACGGAATTGCGGACAACATGCAGTAGGAAGCCATTTTCACTGCGCGACAGAGGAATGTTATGCTTTTTTCAAGTGGATAAAACAGCGACTAGAGGAGCGTAAACACAAGAGTAGATTAAAAAAACGAACCACATAAACAATTAAAAGTATTCATCTGTATGTTTCGTTGCCTATTTATTAAACGTACACGATTATTACACGACAGTAAAAAATCTATTATCTGATCTCTTTCTGTTTTATGTTTTCTGTCTAATGTGGTCAAATTCGGCTCGAATCAACATTCTATCGTCTTTAACATATCTTACACCAGATAAAACTGTTATTGGCGCAAATTTGATGTATCCGTAGCCTTTATGGTTTCTTTCGACGGTCGGTCTGCGGAATGCTAGAAGATCTTCATCATCGACTTGGAACGTCTCGGTGATGTGTTTGGGAGCACTTGACTGTGACGATTGATCTAGAAGGGTTAGGGTGATGTTTCCCTTGAATGGCCATTGTAGTCTGTCATCGAAATTACTTGACATCACGTGAACGAATAAAGCAATCTGTTCCCCCTTTCGCGAGTCTACTCCATACAAATTAATCCTCAGGCAAAATTTGTCACCATTTTCAAGAGCCGTATAAAAGCCAGGAGAATGTAAAGCCGGAGTTAAACCCCTTATCGCTTCTCGTCGAAGCCGGCCCACACCGTAAATTTCCCACATGTAAAAATATTTACAAACGTGCGGATGAGTCCCCGAAGCTCGGACACTGCGCCAAAGGTCTGATATGGTCTGTTTCATATCGGACACTTCACTATTTCGGGCCTGTTCTGACATTCGAAAAGCTTTGACCATGTCAGACAAGTGAGCAATCATCACACTGTGAACATGTTCATTTACATCTACCCTAAGGCCAGTGAACTCGCAGCCAACCACGTTAAACGGACACTTGATTTGAATAGCAGGACATTCATTTTCAAAATGTTCATCCACTTTACATTTCGGTATATTACTTTGACCGCAATTCACACATTTAGTGGGATAGTATGTACATTCCTCGTCGTAGTGGACTACGATACTTCCACTTTACTTTTATCGCGCAAAATCTGCAAGCTGTTATCCTTTCGATGCAATGTTCCGTGACATGAGTTGAGATCTCTCTTTTGGCCATGTTCATTCCACAATCATTCGGACAATCTCTAAGAACAAATTCACACTCCGACAGATGAGTTTCTAGTTCACCGAGGCAGCCTTTCCATGTACAGCCTGTCGTTGTCTTGTAGCGACAGAAGACTTGGCGATCCATCATCATTTTGTTGACAAAATTATCAACATGTAGCTGCGATTCGTTCATACATATAGCAGAGAGCGGTTATCGCCACATTTCGATTTTCGTCTGACACTGTTTCCTTTAATTTAACAACATTTGAACGATGTTATTTAAAAACTATTTATGTCAATTTAACCAGATCACCTTCGATAGCCCTCTTGGGTTATTTTTTTTGTTTCGAGACCATCGCATCCATAATGTTAGAAAGAATTAACATTAAACAAGTGTTGTTTTAACATCGTGTAATGAAACACACAGATTTGCTTCTTTTTAATCGAATTTATTGATACGCCAACCAAACGCTGTTGCGCTAGTTTGTTTCCCACTTTCGACGAATTTTTAATTTTTCTTTTGCGATCTTCGTTTTCAAAATCTCTGCGCCAAGAGAAAAATAGAGCGTTTTCTCAAGGCGAGTTCCAACGAATCTTTAATTTTTTCCTCTGCGTGTCTCTGTTAGTTACCTTACAAAAATATTGGTCAAAAAAGTTACAACCGGTGATTCCACAGAGTACACCTAAAATTATTCATAAAGGTCAACCATGGTTCGTAGCATACTCTTAGCTTTTTTGCAGAGGTAATTTTTAAAGTTGTGTAACGTTAACCAAACATTGTCCTGTCGTCATTCGTTAACATGGTACATTCGTAAAACGGCCAATTTGGGATCTGTCGTGTTTTTTTGGAGGGGGGGTCCTACGTTTTTGGGGCGAAAAAAAGCTATTGTGTTCGAGAACAAACATTACTCGTGATGTCATGGTTATTACATCATATTCTTTTCGGGTTCTGAGATGTTTTGGGGGGTCTTTTGTTTAGGCTACATTTTGCGTTGGAAGCATCCATGACGTAACATGCCTTATCGCACACGACATAGTACGAGGGCCAATTTTGGCTCCGTCATGGTTTACTTTAGTAGTCCGGGTTTAGCTATGACATACAAACTTGGCCACCAATGATTTCGTTATATCATCCGTGTTAAAGAGCAAAGATGTTTACGACGTAATATGCCTTATGGCACGACATTCGTAGGAGGGGCAATTTTGGCTCTCGGTGTCATGGTTTACTCTGGTAATCCGTAGAGTTATGGAATGTAATGGGTGTTGGAATGTGATGGGTGTTGGGATGTAATGGGTGTTGGAATGTAATGGATGTTGGAATTCGTGGGCTTAGCAAAAGTATTTTTTAAAGATAGGCTACGTTTCGCATTGGAAGCACAAATATTCTTCGTGATATCATCGCGTCAAACAGCAAAGATATCCATGACGTAACATGCCTCATCGCATACGACATAGTACGAGGGCCAATTTTGGCTCCGTCGTGGTTTGCTTTAGTAGTCCGGGTTTAGCTATGACATACAAACTCGGCCACCAATGATTTTCGTGTTTGCATATATGACGTATACTCGTGATTCTACACGCAATCGAGACTCAAGGTCATTTGGTTGGCTATAAAAACGGAACACGGTTGAGCTAGAATCAAACCACTGAGAAAGCTACGACTCAGAAGAACTCGAGAGAACCTAAGAGAAGTCAAGAGAACTCAAGAAATGGCCCTTTCTAAGGAGAAACAAGAAGACTTTCCACCACAGGTAGCGGAAAACTGTGCATGTTTGGCAATGAGATGTCGCGACGCAGACCAGATGTCAGATTTGTATAGAGTATTTTTTCTGCATAGAATCGAGAGCATCACGAAGCGAGTGAAATTGTTGGTGAAGTGCCTGTGCGAGTATCACTCTACTTCTTCGTTTATGTACTATATCTTCAGCAGATTGACAACCCCCGATGCTTCGAACAAGAACCTATTACTGAAGTTCATGCTTACCCTGGGAGGCTCGAGTGTGAATCTTTCGGCATTCAATTTGAACATCGCAAGTTCGTCTAAATTATCTTTTTTAAAAAACTGTACGTTGCCAGCAAACATTCCAGAATTTGCAAGCGAATCTGTGTTGTCGAGACGGTGTCAAGTCATACTGAAAGAATCACAATCAGAAAGGATCTACGCCTCTTGGGAAAAGACCATGCTGAAACTGCACGAATCTTTAAACGTCCAAGTTTTAACAGACCAGGCATTGATGAGAGCAATGCTAGCCTGTAAGATTTTGACTCTTCTTGAATTGAAAAACGGGAGTAAAGCATTCAAAATTAGCGAGAGAGGAAGGTTGTTATTGGATGAAGTGTTTCCTTGTAAACTTGAAACCACGAAAGCCTGGCCGGCAAGTGCTATGTGCCTGCATGAATTCTTTGAATGGATACAACGGAATGACGTAGTTCAGACAGCTGTGGACGAATTTATATCCAAAAACCAAACGACTGCTCAAAACTTTGGATATCGTTTGCAGGGAGTGAAGATTAATTCGCCCGAAAGTATAATCACGATGGTGTCTCTAAAGACGCATGATGTAAACAATTACCGGTGTCGGTACGATCACGAACAGTGCGGATTTGTATTACCCGTGGGCCGTGGTGGAGTGTTAATCGGAACGCCTGTGTTGATGAAAATAATGATGTTGTGTTCGATGGCCTATGTATATGTCCATTACAGCAATAGCGGCAATTTAGATCGAGATTCGTTGATCGCTTGTATGCTATATCATTTGAAAACAAACACCTCGTTAGGATCGAAGAAAGTGCCTTTACACAGAGTCGACAGTCTGTTGGAGAAACATTTATCTAGAGCGAGAACCATGGACGTAACCACTGTCGTTATACCTTTATCTGCATCTGATTATCGCACACCGAAAGGGACTCACAAGAACAGGAAAAAGAAATTGGTGTGCAAGGTCGCGAAGCCCACTGAAAAACAAGACATTAAGTCCTTTGTGAGGAATTGTGAAGATAAATTCAGGAAAACGAAATGCGACACTAGTTTTACTGAAACGCATGATGCTGTAGTCGAGAAACTACTAAAAAAGGGGGCAAAATATTTTAAACTTTGTATAAGCGATATCCCCATGGGCATGGGAACGAGGCAGAAATCAAACGAGAACGAATCGGAGGAATGTCCCCCGGCAGTAGGGGACAAGAGAAAGTTGTTCGCGATCTGTAGCGATGACAAAGATGATGGTGATCTCCTTGCAACAGATTCGTCGCATCCGGTTTTTTCACAAAAGAAAATGCCGATCACGACCGGTAAAACCGCGTCAAAGAACCTGATCGTTGTCAAGAAGCCACAAACCGGACAGTGAGCACAAAAATGAAAGTGACAGTGACAACAGAGAAAGCGAAAGCGAGAATGCTTGCATTGAACTGAGCGACTGTAGTGGAGCTGAAAGTGTTTGCGATAGCGAAGGAGACGAAGAACCAGTTCCGCTAACAACGCGATCTCAGAACAGGCTATCACCCCTCAACTCGCCAAACAAATCGTTTCCCCGATGAAGGTATCACCAAATCGTCGTAAGCCCAGAAAGGACCAAAAAATCCAAAACACGGCGGCCGACTCGAATGAATGGCAATTAACGTCACCAAACAGATGCGTTCAGCCACGACTACTTCGTGGTGAGCAAAACTCGGCGAGTGATTTGAAATCAACAACGCAAGATCAATCTTCCATTTCTGATCGAGATGAAGAAATGTCGGATGTGGAGGCTGGAACCGAGTCATACTCGGTGCGTGTATGTGAGCAGCGCGTTCCGGCTTTGCATTCTAAGTCCACAGACGACTTAACAGAAAGATTCCACGAAACATTCAAACTGAAGCTAGCTATGATCAAAGAGAACAAAAGTTCACAAAACGACACACCCTTGAGAAAGCAAACAAAACCTGGACAAAAATACATTGACAAACGTGTAAAAAAAAAAACCCAACAAAACCCTTGGATGCTGCATCTGTACTCGAATGGTGAGGTCAATTGAACACAATCAGCAAACGAAGACGAAACTATCGACATTCCAAAAAAAGGTAGTGGCCATAAAAAAATCAAAAAACACACGAGTTCTTGTCTACTCAAAAATCGTATGGATACAAAAACACATATAACACACAAAGAGGAAAAAAGTTCCAAATGCAGTTGACACAAACAACCACATCAACAAAATCCCTGCTGAAATGATCCCCAACTGTGAGACAAAGTCGAAACCATTCGCCAAAAGATTTTTTCCTACTCTTCGTCTTTGACAAAGAAAAAAAAAAACCGATGTGGAATGAAAGCCAGAACTACCAGCGGCCTGAGCGCTTACCAGCCCACGGCATTTCTTTTGTTCGAGGCAGCGTCGACCTATCCTCTTTTTTTTGGTCTCGTCCATCCAAATTCACCACTCACTCACTAGCACCAAACCATTCTTTTTTTGAAAAAAAAAATACAACAAAAAAAATTCACGTGCTCTTAACATTCATAGAAAAAAGGTTCATGTGGTCCTCTGATGTTTTCAACCCGTGTCTTTTTGCTTGCTTCAACGAAACCACAAGCACACCTTTTTTAGGACTGGTGTTGAAGTCGACTATGGCGGACGTGTTTCAATCGCTCTGTTAAAATTTCTCCGCCTTGGTCCCGAATATGGCCTTTTTTCACTAATTAATAATTTAGTAATGCCTAAAAACAAACCAAAAATATCCTGTGAAGCTTTCAAAGAAAGAAAAATGAAGCGTACACGCGAAGGAAGCTCACAAACCGACGAGGAGGTCTTCGAGGATGACAGCCATGGCTGCCCAAAATGCAAGTCAACAAATACTCGTCTTGCTGAAATTGATGAGAACCTTGAAAGACTACTAAAGTTAACAGACGAACTTGAAATTTACAAGAGCCGATTTAAATTCCTCGAAGATGAACAGAAGAGCATGCAAGAAAGACTCAAAAGTTCTCAAACTGAGATAAAAGAAATGCAAGGTTTACAAGATTGCTTCGTTGAACAACAGAAGACCACTGAAGCTTCACTTCAACGCGTTCAACGTGATTTTGCTGAATTGCAACGCCGTCATAGTCGTAGAGGTAATTAGAAATTCTATGGAATAAAAGAACGCGAGCATGAATCGAACGAAGACACAGAAGATTTATTGGGGATTTTTTTACGCACTGACTTAAAGATCCCTAAAGAGGACGAGGAAAGTATCAAGTTCGATAGAGTGCACAGGACATCAGCTCGTCGAGTATTGTCTAGCAATCCGAATTCTAAGCCACGACCGATTATCGTTAAGCTTTCCAGCTTCCATGACAAAGTGTTTATTAAATCTTTCATCAAAAACCTTACGAAAGGCTGCAATCTTGGAATTTCTGACAACTTTCCAGAGGTGGTGGAAGAAATGAGGAAAAAGCTGTACCCAGTACTAAAAGCCGCCAAGCAAGAAAAGCGTACTGCATTTTTCAAGGTAGAAAGGCTAATTATAGATGGGTCGCTTTACCCCGGCCCTGACACAAGTGCTTTCCCGCTCTACGGGCATTTAATGGACGTATAAATTAGCTTAGAAACTTTTATGTTATTATGCACGGCCATATTTTAGGGGCCAGTAGTGCTTAACAAACCAAATTCGCTCGATGCGCAGTCAGTCAACACCACGCAAATTCAGAGGTAAGTCATGGAGTTTTTGTTCGTACCTCTTGTGTTTTTGCTTTCTTTCTTGTGTTAAGTTGTAGTGTTGCAGATTGTCTTATGTGAATGTTAACTGCACGTGTGTATGTTCAATAAAGTTGCAATTATTCTAAAAAAAAAATTAAAAAAAAAGCACACCTTTCAAAAATAAATCTCCATGAGAGGCGGCAGTAGCAGCAGCAACAGAAAAACAAGCTTTATAGACCTGAAAAAGGACGACAAGGTGGATGCAGAATTGCAAAAATCTCCTGAACACTGCTGACTTAAATCATGGACGCTCCAGGGACGCTCGT
This sequence comes from Montipora capricornis, assembly GCF_036669925.1. NCBI lineage: Eukaryota > Metazoa > Cnidaria > Anthozoa > Scleractinia > Acroporidae > Montipora > Montipora capricornis. Next base: position 33,786,245 of record NC_090896.1, read on the forward strand.
CAAAGGGCACAAAGATGTGTCTTCTCTTGTCGTGTCACACAAGTCTTGCTGCTTTCTCACCACATCTTTTAAAGAAGATGGTATTGGTCTCGTCACCAACCGTGCACGCGTTAGCACTCCTTTAAAACAAAGAGTGTTGTGCTAATTCCGAAGTAGCTAACGTGGGTTTTTTTTCTGGAGGGCCCTAACTTTTGGGAAGCGCGAATCGAAGCCAGTGATCAGAGCAAAAATACATTCTGTTAATGGAATTTGTGAAAAGACACTTTTGTTGAAACTTCACTCTTCCAGTGGACAAACTTTTGAGTTATTATACTTGTCGACAATGTATTCGAGAAGTGTTTCCAGATTAACGCAACCAGCTAGTTAGATTTCAGATTTTTCTCTAGTTACATCAATTGTCCTTCGTTGCTGCGATGCATAATTTGAACCCAAGTTACCCTGGTGAAAAAATGTTCATTTCTTCAAACGCCGCTAAACACCACATCCGATATACAAACTCGGTCATAGCCGGTCCTATCAACATGAGCTGCAGTAAATTCCAAGCTAGTAGCCAGAAGAGATCTGACCGAACAAAAGAGCGGCACCAAGATATCAGAATCAAGAAACCAGCACAGCTCGTGGTGAAAATACCGTTGGACCTTTTACCACAGGACACCCAACTCCGGTTGCGACGCGAGCAAACTCAAAACTTGGATGCTTCTATAAGCTACCAAAGAGAGTTACAAGATTTGAAAAAAGAAGAAGAAAAAGAAGAGGTGACAACGAATTTTATAGTATAAAGGATCTTCAAAAATACGCAGCGTAATATCACGGGATAATTTGCCTTTGACGATCCGATCATGAGATAATTGCCGTAATTTTACGTTCTAGTCAAACTTGAACGAGTGATGTTAGCTCACGTGAATATCCGTCAGCGTAGGAGTGTGAAATCATTGATTTTCTTAAACTTGACATCAGTTAGCCTAACAACACATCGAAGCAGGTAAACTATGTCATCATGCGAAACCAAATACCTTTCCCAAAAAAGAAGAATTAAGGATGACATCAACGCTTTTTTTGTTTATTGACGTCAAGAAAGTATCTCTCTGGCTAATAAAATGAGCCTTATAAACCAAAGTTTTTAGACGAGTTCGAGAAACTAAAACGACAAGATCGCTATGAGACATCTATTAGCTTAGTTATTTCCCCTGTGATTCTCGCCATGGCTTTGGATCGATGTTATATTTGCGCAAAGGAAGAATGGGAGGCGCCAATGTTCAACAGAAATGGCGTTGCCTTCCATGGAGACTGTGCCACTAGGTTGAAGAATGACCGGTGTTTCTTTTGTCTAAAAGAGGAATGGGGGTTGTCAATTTCTGAAAATGGCCTTCGTTTTCACTCGGAATATATCACTAAGCTCCAACATGCAAACCTCGGAGAGCTCGACCAAGTGTGCCTTATCCTGGACTTAGATGGATTCATGATCGGCGATCAATGTTACTGTCGCGAACTTGGCTGGGTGAATCGCGAAAACGAATGTGGTAATTATAAATTAAAAATGCCATGTCGTTTTCGCGATTTGAACGATGCCGACAGACGAAGGGCCGTTTTCGTGTCCAAATTCGTGATAGGTCTACCTTTTGACACCAGATTGGAGGAATGTCCGATTGATTGCAAAGACCTTGCAAACATAGTGGAGCCTTTATATTTCAAGTCGAAGAGCGAGTAAAGGAATCTCCTTGCCTACAAAGGTGGCCACTTGGAAAAAGACTTACTAAAATCTTTGGGCATCCCTTCGATAAATTTGGAAGATCACAGATGTCCCAGGTATCGCCAGCTAATAGAGACTGGGTACAAGCGGATAAATGGGAGTGGACAGCACAAGATACACTGCCCAATGGACGAGTGTTGTGCATTTTTTAAATGGTTCACACTCAAACTCCAAAGGCATTCGTTCAGAGCCGGAAAGTCCGTTTTGATGTGAATGTTTGTGTCTGGTCGCTCTTGCATTGATCGATTCCCAATAAAATTCGCAATGGGCCACACTGATTATAATGTCATGGATCACGGCATGAAACTCAAACATTCTACGCCAAGTAAACAATAGATTGCGTCCATCCGCTTTTTTTTTCCAATTTCGTAAACCATTTTACATTCGATTATACACAAGCAAATCATGAGATTGCGTCATCAAGATGGCGTGTTTTCTGATTTCAAAAAAATGTATAAATTGGCTGAGCCATTTCAATGCCAAGCCTCCAGGAAGTCTTTTGTGATAGTCAACTGCCTTGCCATCTAGAGGGGCTTGATAAATTGCAAGGGATAGTTGTTGTTAATCAAGACTTGATTGCATGTTGCTTTTCTTTGTGTTTCCCTCTATTTGTTGATGGGATCTTCTCCGTTCTATCAAGGAGTGTCTTGATCTTTTGTGTTGAGCTGGGTGATAAGAGTAGAAATCAAGATATTTGTCAGTGTGTGTTGGCTTCCGGTACACGTTGACCTGTATGCGACCATTTGGTTTAACTGTTGTAGTGTCTAAAAAGGAGAGACCGTAGTCTCTTCCAGCCTCACTAATAAATTGTATGTGTGGGTTAATAGAGTTGAGGTGAGCATGGAACTCCTGCATGTACTCCTTTGACAGACCAAACGTGGCTGTCATCGACGTACCTATACCACCATCTTGGAGGGTGGGCGGCCATGGAAATTGCTCTTTCCTCTACAAACTCCATCACCAGGTTGGTTATGGTGGCATTCACAGGCGAGCCCATGGCCCATCGAAATGTTTGACGATAGTGCTTCTTTTCATAAGTAAAATAGCTATGCCGCAGAACGAACTCTAACAATCGCATTATGTTACCCTTGGAAACGTTGGTGCGTGCTACTAGGTTGTTATTGCGGTCTAATTTTTCACCAAAAGTTTTTACATACATTTTAAAAAAATATTTCCTCCAATAAGAAAAAGAGTTGACTATTTTTGCTCTTTAACTAGAAATTCACCAAAGATGGACTGCAGATCTCTTTGGGTTTCTTTGCTGCTGAAGCCACCACCATCAAAGTTACAAAGACCACTGGAACCATGGCAAGAGTACAAGAACATTTACAAATGCTGCCATGGCCATGACAAATTAGCCAATTTAATCATCAACTTAGCCAAAGAAGTACATGTAACCTAAGACCAAGCACAGGTAATTATTTATGACCTTAGTTATTTACATTATTCCCCTTGGCTTTTATGAGTGGTCAACTTACTGTATGTTAAGTTTAGTAGATCCTGTATGCCTTCCTGAGCCAAAGTCAGAGCCACAGCCAGGGCTGCAGTCACAGCTGCAGTCAAAGTTGTACTCAGAACAACAGTCAGAGCAAGTGGCAGTGGCAGAGCTACCATCAAACCTGCAAAGACCATTAGATCCATGGCAACAATACAAGGGCATTTGCACATGCTGTTGTCAACAAAACAGATTACTTCATCAACCAACCCAACAAAGCAGACATGAGAAAAGGACAAGCACGGGCAATTATTTCACAACTCAAGTATTTTAGCTGATTTTAACCCTTTCACCAGTCTGAGCCTCTTTAGCAGCTTATTAATTTTCTGCCCCATAGGAACTGGGCCGCTTTAGTGGCGTTCGAACGCTGAGGTAATGATCAAGCTCAAAACAGAATAGAAACCCTTAAGAGGGGATTACATGTATTTCTCAATATTGTAAACCCATGGAAGATTGCATTAGACGGATTTCCGTCATGTGCATACAAATGTTGCAAAATAATGGCATCAAAGTCAGTTTTAAAGGTACCAATAAATTCTTTGGTCGGATAGTTTGTTGTTCTGATTCTGTATTTATGTCTTCCGATTCAGAGGATCCTTTTAGTCTTTCTGGAAGCCAATTTGAGCTAGATTTGGACGATATTTTTGGTGAAAGTAACAAGGAAGATGGCAATTTCGAAGGATTCGTTAAAAACGAAATTCCATCTGAAATTCAGCGTCAGTGGTCGCGAACAGCTGACGACAACTGCCAACATTTTACAGAATTTAATGCAGTAAATACTGGCCCTACGAGAAACAACAGAGGAAAGAACCCAGGCAACAGTTTTGGTTTCTTAAGACATGGACCAACAGGAATGCCACTAAGAAGTGAAGCGAAAATCCAAGGCAACACAGAACTCAATGGACCCCTGTGGAAAACACAAGCGAGCTTCAAGCATTTTTTGGCGTATTGATGGCAATGAACGATTTGATTGAAAAGGCACGTTATGAAAACTATTTCGAAAGAAATGAGCAGTTCTGGTTGTTCCATTTGCCTGGTTTTTGGAAAGTTTTCAGCCAACAAAGATTCAACCAAATCAAACGATACGTTTTTTTAGTGATCCCGGCGCTAAAATTCCTCCGAGAATTAATGAAGATTTCAATCGTATCTATAAGGTCAGGCCTTTCCTTGACTATTTAACGTGAAAATGTTGCACTGAATACAACTGTACTGTACAATACTCTTGATGAAGCGATGGTTCCTTTCAAAGTCAGCTTGGGATCAAGCAACGAATTGCTTTCAAGCCTGTTCCTTGGGGCATCAAACTGTGGCTGCTTATCAATGCAAACAATTTGTACCTTACGAATGTTGAGGTTAAACACGGCTCTAACGCTGTTTGCCAAAACGTACAACACGTTATTTTCGATTGCGTTTTTATTGCTCTTGCCAACCATTTGCGCTTGTGTCCCTCGCTTTGGGACCACACGGTCATACATGATATTCACACCATGAACGATGGTGAGCGCATGACGCTTTCCGAGATTTTTCGACGCACGGATATGTTCAAAGTTGGACACTACGAAATTCTCAAACTTTTCGTCATATACTTGGTTTCCATATTTCATTTCATCGGATGTACTCTGGAAGATGTCGATTATCTAACCAACATAGAATGCTTGGTATTTAACGTGATGGACCAAGAATTTCGTGCAATGCACATTGATGCCAACTTTCTTGGAAGAGGAAGGTTTTTCGATAACATTCAATCCCTAGTGCACATGTGAGCAATGCACAGAGCTGTCTTGACAGTTCTCCGATGCATTTACACATTTTGATTGCAATGGGAGGAACACGATCCCGACAAGGAGACGTTAGAGGACTATAATCAACGAATGTTGCAATTGATGATCCATGATCTCGAGACCATGATGTTACATGAATTGGTGCGCCGTGTCCAAGAAGTGTATTGTCCTAGTCCAGCAGACTACATCATGATCGTCACTATGCAATGCTTCGACGAAAACCCTCACTTTCCCATGTTTCGTGCTATCATGAGATCACTGGTAGATCCCACAAACCTAGAAAACACGAGCGACGGACGTAAGATATTCATGGTTCCAAACGTAACGTATGCATGGCTCTGTGAAATTTTTGACAAACAGCGCATCAACTTTGAAAGGAAAGAATCCAAAACATTTTTGAAGCCATGATGACCTCCATCACCAGGGAGGGCATCCCCGTTATTACAAGATCAAATCGCCACGGGGGTTGTTCTGGCGAGACTGGGCATTCTGTATCTATGTTTGAACTATCGATCGATGCTAACACGGCATCAGAAGTCACCATTGAATCGGCCATGTTGAATTTGGTGATGAAGTTGACGGAAGATATTCAACAACGAATCACGAAGGCCGTACGAGAATCGCAATCCCCCGTTGTGCTTGATCGGTGGTTTAGAAATGAAATGGTGGATATCGAAACGAGACGATATGGTACGGATGCAAATCGGTTATTTGGATTCTTGTCACACCTCATACTAAATAGATGGGCCTCCTGGTACACGCAACAAGTTGTAGGGAATTGTGAAGGGAATGCAAAAATTACCCACGTGCCTAGCGACTTTAATCATGCTCGATTAAAACTGATACCCCATTGGATGGTGCAATGTGCCAAGGATCCAAAGAACGTGAATGCAGACAATGGATACGTCCGTGTTCATCAAGTGGAGCGATGGCCTGTACTCGTCTCCACTATTCGTGATGTTTCGGTACAAGACACTTTCCAAGGCGAATTGGCGTCTGCTTCGGACAACCGATCTCTCTTACCATTTCACAAAGCAGGATGCACCGTCTACGTTCATCAAACACTCATGATACTCCGCTTAGGTGTGACTGAACTTGAAGCCAAGAAGTTGCGCAGTGCTTGTTCTGAACCCGACTAACCCATCAAGTATTGGACGTTCAATGCAAAACTACACCCAACACTTTAGGCGACCCTGCAAAAAAAGGTGTTTCGCGGATTGGCGTAAAATATACCACAACAGCCAATGCGGTAGTCTACGAACAAGATTTGGATGGGCGGGGCACTGGTGCATGGCTTCACCTCTCTCTTTTGTCGCGATTAGAAGGTGTTTTTTCTCCTTCGGCTGCCACCTCTCAGGACGCAGCTAAGACATTTGCCACAAGGTGCATGCGAAGAAATTTGACGGATCGAAAGACGCTACTGTATTTCAACAAGTGAGACACTGAACAACCTTTTGGTGTCATCAAAGTGGACGTTGCACGAGGAGGAGTGCTCCCTCGTGTCAACCTACCGCGAGAAAAAAAAGCTGACGTTGTCATGGCCAGCATGGCCATGATACGAGGTCACAGTGCATCTCTCGGGATAAAAAGACAATGCGTCACGACCTTTTTACCCCAGCACGAGACAGCTTATGTTACCCAGAAATACATGGCTAGTACGGGAGAAGTCAAAGAAATCCAAGACCGTTGTAAAGCCAAACAAACTAAATACTTGGCTGTGGCTTTTAAAAGATGACCACACAAATGAAACATGCATCAAAAACAAAACCAGAACATTACACCAATAGAGACCGGCATGACATTTTGCCCAAGTACTAGCCCTTCCCCACAGCTCATGCATAATAGACTAATGCCCCGGTTCACACCACACCTTAAACACGTTTTCAAGATGTTTAGTTAAACATGGTCTCAAAGTGTTTTCTTTTTAAATAATGTACACTGATTTTTGTTACCTAAAAGCTTAGCACAGATCAAAGCATGTATTGAAACCCATCTGAATCTCACATAAAAAGCCAGTCCTCCATTTTTCTGCACTTTGTTAATACCAGGTTAATTTAACATGTCTTGTTGGTGTGAATGGGTTACACGCCAAAGGCCAAGGTCTCTGGCATTGGGCAGCTGCTAGTTAGTTAAAGTTGAAGTTGGCTGCAGCAGCAAACTGTAACCAGTCCCACCAGTCCCAAACTAAGACCATGTAATACCTTGGAAGAAATTATAACTTTTCGCCATGTAGCGACGTCCTCTTTCACTTTTACGTGCATTCCACCGCTACAAACTAAGACCATGTAATACCTTGGAAGAAGAAACAACTTTTCGCTGTGTAGCGATGTCCTCTTTCACTTTTACGCGCATTCGACCGCTAAGCAAGCAGATATCCCACAACAACAAACCCCTGCACATTTACTGAGAATCCAAGACTCCATCCGTAAGTTGGTGAAGAATTTCACTTACTCTATCTGGCATCTTGTTGCCTCATTGAAACAGTCAGAATCAGTGCTGCTGAAGCCACCATCAAAGTTACAAGGACCACTGGAACCATGGCAAGAGTACAAGAACATTTACAAATGCTGCCATGACAAATTAGCCCATTTAATCATCAACATACCCAAAGAGGTACATGTAACCTACGACCAAGCACAGGTAATTATTTATGAACTTAGTTATTTACATTATTCCTCTTGGCTGTTATGAGTGGTCAACTTACTGTATGTTAAGTTTAGTACATCCTGTATGCCTTCCTGAGCCAACGTCAGAGCCACAGCCAGAGCTGCAGTCACAGCTGCAGTCAAAGTTGTACTCAGAACCACAGTCAGAGCCAGTGGCAGTGGCAGAGCTACCATCAATCTTGCAAAGACCATTAGATCCATGGCAACAATACAAGGGCCTTTCCGCATGCTGTTGTCAACAAAGCAGTCCACTTCATCAACCAACCCAACAAAGTAGACACGAGAAAAGGACAAGCACAGGCAATTATTTCACAACTCAAGTATTTTAGCTGATTTTAAATGTCTGTTGTGACTCAATTTCATTTGAAAGTTATTGTGTGTTAATCTGTACTGGACTTCCTGTTAATGTTTTTGTGGTCACCATGACTTCTTTGTTTGTGGCGTGAGCATTCCATGCATGCAAAGGGCACTTTTTTTTATTACTTCCTTTACATTACATAATGCCAATTTTATAATATCCCACGAAAATATTTACAGTTCTGTGAAACGAGGGGGGGTTTATGACCTAAAGGTTTAAGGTACATTTTAATAAAATATTTCTTCCAGTTAAAAAAGAGTTCGCTATCATTGTTTTCTCCTTCACTAGAAATTCTTTTAAGCTTCGACTATATCTCTTTAGGACCCTTTGGACCACTTTAACCATCTTTTCTTGGCTTTAACAAGGAAGAAGTTAACTTGAAAGTGAATGTTATCATTCATCCGGATACAATTCAAGTGAAGAAATTTATAAATCTTTTTCTGGAATTTAGGTCTTGATTATCAACAAACGTTTCGACTGAAACCATCAGTCTTCATCAGTGAAGTTTGTCACGTGATAGTTCACTATCATCACGTGACAAACGTCGAGGAATGGAGGCGAGGGCCCGGTCCCAAGTGTGAGACAGAGAGTTAACTGTGTAACTCACAAGTTGCCATCACTGCAAAATGGGTTATGACATGGAATGCAACCCAAACACAATATTCAAAACACCAAAATGCCACACATTAAGTGGAAGCAAACAAAATTGCATCAGGAATCCCTGACTAGAGGTTAAACTACAGTGCAGTTCAATTTGGATACCAGTGCTCGACCTTAGCAGTGACCACTAGCCCAGGGATAGTAAAAAATGGGTTTGGGCTAGTATTTTTAGAACTATTAGCCACCGGGCTACTGGAGGTAGAACAGCTTTTGGAAAGACAAAAAAAGAACAAAAATCAGTTTTAGTTGATCACGACAGAGACAAAGAAATTAAAAAAAACTTATCTCGCATTTTGGGATAGATTACTCCATTTGTGGTCAGTCTGTGAACACAAAAGGACTGGAAGGAGGACTGAACACTAGTGGGACCCAGAAATTCACGGAGAGGTCGCCATCTTGTGATATGTTGATGACAATCTTTGATTTTGATTGGGCTCTCAATCAGTAAGAAGATGATAGAATCTTTTTTCCAAGAAATGAGATACTCTCAAGAAGAAAGGAAGTAAAGGAAGATGAAGCACAACCAAGCAACTCAAAATCAAAATATCCTGGCTATAATGCCACTAGGGGAGCTGCCCGATGGATAAATTCAGAGGAAAGGCTAAGGAGACCAAAAAGAATGTTCACAGACTAAAAGGACTTAATATGTGGAATGCTGAAGGCATGCCACGTCTTAAAACCAGTCGACTGTCTTTTTTTTGTTTGTGGTTACAAATGTGCATACCCCACGGATATTGAATTAAGCTCCAATCGGGTGAATTTACTTTTATACCCTTCAGTATTTCCAAACTTCCCTGTCGGGATTACAACACATATACCTTTCCCAGCCTTCAAGATTATCTGCAAGCGTGTTAGACCACTTGGGCACCATGACGCACTTCCGTCATCTAGATGAAAGGAAACATTTACTGTGGAACCTTTCTGCCTGCCATGATAGACACAGTATTAAACTGTTTGATAAAGTGGACAGATGCTTTTTCTTTGAGAAAGGCAAGCTTTTAAGGTAAAGAGAATTTTCTATGTTATTTCTAGATCTTGCTTCGTACTTGTGTGTTCCACTGTGAACATTAGTTTGCATAGAATGAACGAATACTTCATTAGAAGTATTTAGCAGGGAAAAGCGGAAAACGATGTTGACAGCGAGTAAAACCAGCCAAAGCTATTACGGGTAACCCATTAAAAGCTTTGTCCGAGGAAATAGGAAGCAGGTGGAAACTTTTCTTCATTTTTTTTCTTTTCCCAGAGGTGGGAAGAAAAAAGGATTAGCGCCACATGGTCGTTATTTTCGAAACCACAGAGCCACAAAAATTTTAAAACGTTAATGTACTTAAAATTTTATCAATATTCCACTCTTTATTTCGTACAAAATATATTGCCTTTTTGTGTTATTTAAGCGGTTGATTCAAAGCGAGTATTGAATACATAAAAGGTCATTATGTCAGTCATGGAATGTGTCGACATTTCAACTTTCATTGGTAGGGAAATAACTACCGTACTTAACATAGCCGTGGATAACGTAATTCTTAAATTAAGTGACGCGTGTGACTACTTTGCTAGGCCTTTACTCGAGTAAAAAACCAATTAAATTTAATCGCGACTTTTAGGAAAGAAAGCTGTAAGTTGTTAAAAGTGTTATTATTGTATCATTCATACCCATAGATATCCTGATGACAGTTCCAGATTAATTAAGACCATTACGTCATCAGAGATTCCTCGGAGATTTCACCTTGGCTACAAGTGCAATAGGTTCGTGTGCAGTCGCTGTTGTCAGTTGTTGTGCTACAGATTGATCAGGTGATTTTGTGTTTATAGTCATAGTGAATCAACAAAGACTGCTTTGGAATGTGTACTACGTTGCGACTATAGTGGTAAGAAAACAGATAAATTGTCAAAGCGCGGTTTAAGATCTGAAAGATCTTCTTGTTCTTAGTTTTGTCGGTGAGCAGACCCAAACTTCCACTCAGCCATATAGTCAGTGGGACTTCGAATCAACTTATTCATAAAATTTTATGAATATTCCACTCTTTACTTAATAAAAAATTTATTGCCTTTTTGTGTTATTGAAACACCTCATGACAAACGAGTATTGAATACATAAAAAGCCATTACGCAATGATTTTTGTCATATCGTTCATACCCATACATAGATTGTATCCGAAGAAAGGTCCAGATTAATTAAGACCATTACGTCATCGGACATTTCACAACGGCTATGATTGATGGTGCAATCGGAGTTTTCACAAGGGCTATAAGATGGTGTGCAGTTTTTGTCAGTTGTTGTGCTACAGATTTATCAGGTGATTTTGTGTCTATAGTCATCAGTGAATCAACATGGACTGTTTTGGAATGTGCACTACGTTGCGACTATAGTGGCAAGAAAACTAATACATTTTCAAAACGCCGATCTTCTTGTTAAGGCTGTCCTGGATGTAGACTCAAAAACGTCAATAGCTAATACTAGTATTAGTAAGACTGCCAAACATATCATCACAAACGGTAATTACAGCATTCTGAAGCAGTTCTGCCATCACAATAATCTTTTGTTAAAAAATTTATTCTTACCCTTTGTAATATTAAAACCAGACTGAAGTCTTTCCTTAATTTGTAAATTTGTAAATATGTAATTATGATGCTTGTTTTAGTTTTTAATTCCAGGAAACGTTATAGGGTCAACCTCGTGTTTCCTTTTCATGATGTATTTTTATATTTTATTTTTTCATTGTGAATAAATTATGCTTATGCTTATGCTTAATGGTAACACCGGTAAATATTCAGTGTTCACTACATGGATGAATTACAAAGATGATCAATTACTCTACAATGAAGGCACATTCTGTTCAAGTTGAAAAGAAATAAACAATGTTGTAAGGCCAGGGTAGCCCCAGCTGCCTTGTAAATGCTCTGCTAGGGGCAACTCGCCTACCCTGGACAACTTTTTACTTGATTCTAGACCCTTTGAATATTGACACCAAACGGCCATGATGGCCGATCGCTTACATCGTGGGGCTGCCCGCGGTGCTAAACAGAGATATACTTTGTCAGAAACCGAAAATATTTTGACTGCAAGGTCGGCAAGTCCTCTCGTATTTCATTCTCCCACACCTGATGATGATGACGAGTCAAAGCAAACATCCAGACTGGACAAAAATAATGACTTGCAATCGGGCAGGAAGAAACGAAAGCTGTCAAGTGACTCAGATTTGATCCAGAAAAAAGGCAAAGAGAAGAAAAAGACAAAGTGTGTATGATCCAATGACAAGGTAGAAGAGATGCTCAAGTTTGTGCGAGAGTACAAATCGACCTGTGACTTTCAAGGTATTGCCTTTGAAGCACATCTCCAGTCACTGCATACTGAAGTGAGATGATGTATGGCGAGTTCGTACCCTGATGACTTTGGAACGCCAAGCCTTACCGAAACGGAAACAAGTATTAAGGATATGGCCAAAGAGGAATACGAAAGTTTCAAATCATTCAAAATGATGAGGAAAAGTTGGCAATCAAGAAAGGCTATGATAGAATCAAAGAAAAGATAAAGAACATTCATCAAGATTACTGGACTGCGGTGAATGAGGGAAGTCTTAGTGGCAGCAGGAAAATAATGGTAAGGAAAATTTCAATCTCCTTAAACTCTTTTTCCACAGGGGGGCCTCAATCCGATACGCTGAAGTATCGGGTTTGTAAGATTCGTAGCGCAGCGCCCTTTTCATCGATCCCGCTGAAATTTGGCGTGTTTACTGGGGAGATATAGCCCCAGTTTCCCTGAAAATCTCGGCTTTCTAGCTTTCATTACGCCTACATGACGTCCATTCTAATTCAGGCAATTTGAGCCGATGCGATGACCAAATTTTCAATCGATCGTGGAGCTCTCGCGAAGCGGTTTTTCTAAAGTTTTTCAGCCAAAAAATTACACTACAGGCTTCGGAATAGATAAAGAAAAGGATTTGTGGTTCATTGGATGGGATTTCAAGCGTTAAAATCGCTGAAAAGGTAAGAAGCAATTGCGTGTCTGGGAGCACATGTCCTTTGAACCACAGGCGCCCCAAGCTGAAAATATGTGGTGTATGCGACAGATTGTGTATATAGAGAATTGTATGGGAAAATCACCGATCGTAAAAAAATTGTGTAAATAACTATCTCATTTGAAATAAAGTTTTCCTACCTCAAATGTGTGACCAACTTGTCTCTTTTGGCGAGTTTCGAGCCATTCTGACGCCGTTTAGTGAAGTCATCCGGAAGGCCGTTGCTGAAATAATGGGAAGGCCGGTGACTCCATCCATTGCTGGCCAGACCTCACTCCACAAATCGTTTTCTCCTCAACAGGAAAAGTCCCGAATCGCAATAAAAACAACAGTTCCATAAAGCCCAATAAATTTCACTCCAAATATGTGTGTTTCGGCGGCCGAAAGACTCGTGGCGAACGAAAACTTTGCCTTAAAATTCACCTCTTCGGCTTTCCTCAGAGGCTTGTGACCGGGTAGTCAACAACGGAAACTCGCAAGATGGTTTCAGCCTCAACTCTGATTGGTCCATTTGAATTTGACCGCGTGCTGGCAACACGACCGTGCGTAATTGACCTTGAAATGGCCAAATTTGTGTGGAAAACTGATTTTAGACCATTTTAATGTTATTTTTGTTAAATTTTTTTACTTCAACTTTCGTTTTTATAAAATATTGTAGTTCTATGTATAAAAGTTATATGTTTTGGAAAGCTTATTTTCATAGCTTTAAAATGATGTATTTTTTTCCTCCTAACTGAAAATACTTTTTGAGAAAAAAAACATTTTTTTGTGATGACTGACTTTGCCAGGAAATTCCTGGAAATTCCAAAATCGAAAAAGAGTTAATGAAATTTGGGGAGGCTCTCCTGCGACAAGCACAATCCTATTTGGTATTGACAGTGACGTGATGGAACAATCAGTTCAAGGTGAAAATGACAGTGAAGTTCAAGGTTTTTGATTTGCCTTGAGTGGAGTTGAGTGGAGTTCAGTTGATTTGTAGTGTCCTCAATAAGTGCTGAAGTGCTATTGAATTGACGCTTAAATAAAGTTTATTATTATTATTATTATTATTATTATTGTTGTTGTTATCATCAATCATATTAATCAGTCAATAACTTTATATTTTCTTTATGATCATAACAAAATAAAGTAAAAACCAAATGTATGGTTCGTGCATGGACAAGGTGATGACAATTGAAGAGAACTTTGTTAAAATCGAGCTGATAGCTTATAATAATATCAACCCCTGTATACTACAAATGGTATGGCATAAAATGGCTGGCAGTTAACCTTGGCAACTACCAGCAGGTAAAAAGTTGAAGAGGTTATGGTCATATCTTATTTATAATGTTGCGAATTTTATATAGAAACAAATTCAATTTACTGATTGATGTAATAATATTGAAGTGCCTTTACAAAATCCAGTTCAGTATCTATTGGCAAAGGAAAGAAAAGAAAAGAAATATAAAAATTTGAGTCTTATGGTAGGTAACATCCTACAATAATATCTGTTCCACAAGTTCAAATAATTCATCATATTGTTACATTCGGTAAAGTTAATTGCTAAAATTAATTCATATTTACAATATTTTGATTTTTGTAACATTTAGGCATTTTAGCAGAGATGTATCCAGAGTGCGTCATTACTTCCTGGGACGCACTCGTTTTCCTTTTGGACGCATAGAATATGGAATAAAGAGTCCAATTGGATGCAGAAAAAAAAAGAATGTTAATTTTTATGCCAAGGGCGAATGCCAGGTGAAACATGGGAATAGCGTATTAAACATTCTAATTTCTCATTTCTCTTATAGTGAGCGAAATGACAGAGAATCCAATGGTGAAGTGTGTTAAATTTTTGTTCTGTGCAACCCTGTTTATTCCGGGCGTGCATGTGTCATTGTCTCGGTTCTTGTTTTGCATGTAACTTGTCTGTTTTGCACATTATGCAACTTTTTTGGAGTTAATGCTAAAATTAACGTGTTGAACAGGAAACTTGAATGTATTCAATCGCTTGATTATTAACACTGACCACTGACCATTGTGGGAGGTGCGGTGGCCTCATGGTTAGTGCGCTCGACTCCGGATCGAGTGGTCCGGGTTCGGGGCCTGGCCAGGGACATTGTGTTGTGTTCTTGGGCCAGACACTTTACTCTCACGGTGCCTCTCTCCACCCAGGTGTATAAATGGGTACCGGCGTAATGCTGGGGGTAACCCTGCGATGGACTAGCATCCCATCCAGGGGGGAGTATAAATATTCCTAGTCGCTTAATGCTAGTGAAACCGGAGATAAGCGCCGGCCTGATGGGCCTTCTGGCTCGTAAGCAGTGACTTTACTTTTTATGGCGAAGTCACGGCCACACGGACCGACGATGACCTGTGTATCGATCGCTTACAGTTGTTTACTCTTTTGTTCCTAAATTGCACCTCAAGTGTTGTTAAAATCAATGATGCTCTTTTACGGAAAATTGAGAGTCAGTTCGGTGTTTTTTTTTTCTGTGGAGATCTAGATCATTTATCAACTGGAGCCAACAGTTCCTTCAACATACGGATTCCTTGAGACGTTTTCAGATGGAGCTTTGAGAGCCCATACATTTTGACTGATGAATCAACGGGTATAACAGTTTCAAAGAAATTGATCATTTTAAGTAGATATTCTTACGCGTGGGGAGGGATAACTTTATTTTTATGCAATTTAGAAATCTGAAAGGGTACTGCAGCAGCAATTAAGAGGCAACAGATCGAATATTAATTATTTAATATTAATTAGCTGGGCCCCCAAAATTTTGCAATGGATCCCCAAATTTTTCAAAAAGGGGTCCAGAGGAAAACCTGGATACATCTCTGTTTTAGAGTCTTCACATTCCCCATCCCCATACTTTTTTGGTGATGATGATGGTGATGATGAGACAGATAACCTATCAAGTATCAGTTAAAAAAGTGTAGAAGAAAGCAGGTGCTCAGAGGATGATTCTTCTAAAGCTAAAGCAAAGGGCAAGGTTAGAGTAAATACAGCTAAAATAGCTCAACTGGTTGACAACAAGAGAAAACACATGGAAAAAATCTTGTCTCAAGCACAACGGGATAAAATCCTATCGAGCACTGCTAAAGATGAGGTTGCCATGAAAAAGAATCTTCTGGATGCCTTTGCTCAGTCAAACAAGGTCTTTAAGACCTCAATGACAGAGACGACTGACTGCCTAACTTTGCTTGGCAGTAGTAGTGCATCTGCTATGCAAATGGTTGCAGTGGCTTTGTCAGGTCAACCACAATCGTTTCCCCTAGACCATGGACAATACATGGGGGCACCCACACCTGCTATGTTTGGCTCTGGTGTTAGTAACAACTACAGTGGCTCTCAGCCTTCTAGCGGTCACTTGCACCATGGAGCTGGAATCCATTCTCATCAGTTTTCATATGACGCAGGATCATTTCAGCCAGAGAGCCATTACAGTTCAGTGAGTCAGAGGGCCTCTTCTGTTACATCTTCTCATAATGAGAATTCACGGTCAGATTCTCACAGAGACTATTTTGAATTGTGATTCTTGTCAATCATTTATTTATGGACAGTCTCTTCATATTTATTCGGTTCCCTACATGTAGCTGAGGAAAGTGTTGAGTTGTGATATTGATGTTATTATCTAGTTGAGTCTAAATTCTTTAGAATGTATTTGACAATACGAAAATTTGAACGATTTTATGTGATCAATAATTTGCCTTGTTATTAGGTTTATAACAACATTGACATGTATCACACAATGAGTAGGAAAGTAAAGGTATCTTGTACTTCAAGTCATTGACATTAAAGACAACCATGTCATTAACTGCCATACAAGCCATAAATACTACATGTATATGATAAACAAAGAACCATTAATTTTTTGGTTTCAAACACAGAGGTACAGTTCAAACGTCCAACACACATGTACAGTGCATGTTAAGTAAATTGTGGCACAACCATTTAAATTATAGACATAACAGGCCCTTTTTGTACTAGCTTTCTGCATAACACATATTTCTTTTGCAAAATTATAGTTGGGGAGGTGCTTATTAGAGAGTGAAACTTTCCTCACCAATGCAAGAAATATATGTTGGATACTGTTTAATGTTTATTTATATTCAATAACACCTCCACAAAATTGAAACAATAAAAATAATGTGGCGGACAGATAACTCTACAAATGTATAACCAAATCGATATTACATGTATTGTCTTTCTGTTAACGAATTGTCTTTGTTTTTTGTATAACATCTATTATGAGGGGCTAGTTTGTATTACTAATAAATAAAGAAGAAAAGCGCCTTTGTAATAATTTGATGGTAGAGGGTGTCTGAATGGGGTTAACTGTTTAGCGTATAAAGACGTTTTTGGACTGTCGAAACCGTATAAACAACACAATATGAACTAATGTATAAAAGAAGATCTACTTTTTAGTGTATGACGTACATAAGGACCAAAAGTTCAGACTTTTTAGGATAAATAAAATTTTGTGAGGTAGAAATGTAAATTTTAGTTTACTTTGACCTCGTCTAACACTTCTATTTTGTAGGTTGTGTGTCCTGTTGGAGGTTGCACGACTTCCGTTATTAACCGCGCAGGCCATGGGCCAAGTGCGGTTCTTGCTCTGCACGTTGTTGTTTTTTTTTTGTTTTGTCGGTGAGCTGAACCAAACTTCCACTAGGCCACATAGTCAGTGGACTTTGAATCACGCAATGTACGATGTTTATTCGGCAAAAGCTGTTAAAACGTTAATGTACTTAACACTTTATGAATATTCCACTCTTTATTTAGAAAATATATTTCCTTTTTGTGTTATTGAAGCGCTTGATTCAAAGGGAGTATTGAATATATAAAAAAGGCATTACGTCATCCATGGAATTGAATCTGTCGACTTTGCAACTTTCATTAGTAGGGAAATAAGCACCGTAGTAAAGAGATCTAAAGATAGCCGTGGATAACGTAATACTTGAATTATGTGACTCGTGTGACTACTTTGCTAGCCCTTACTCACGTAAAAAAACAAATAAATTTAATCGTGACTTTTAAGAAAGAAATCTGTAAGTTGTGAATACCGTTATTATTGTATCGTTCATACCCATACATACATGTAGCCCAAAGAAAGTTCCAGATTAATTAAGACCATTATGTCATTGGAGATTTCACAATGGCTACGACTGATAGTGCAATCAAAGATTTCATGTGTGTGTAGCCGTTGCTGCAGATTGATCAGGTGATTTTGTGTCTATAGTCATCAGTGAATCATCATGGACTGCTTTGGAATGTGCACTACATTGAGACTATAGTGGTAAGCAAACAGATAAATTTTCAAAGCACAGTTATAAGATCTAAAAGATCTTCTTGTCTCTTATCATTTCGTGACATGTACTGAGCCTGCACTCCGCATGCGGTTTTAGTTACCAACCCTAGACTTCTCTCTCCGATTCTCTCTACACTTTGCAAACCTCGCAAAGATGGCAGCCGTTAGCGCTGGGATTACTTTCTACCGAAACTCACAAGTTATCAAACGTTTTCGTTCCAGAATTTCTTTTTGGGATTATTTAAGCAGTTTTAATAACTTCAACCGCCACGTAGAGAGTTTTCTCGGCGTGAAAGAGGAAGCAAGGGGGCTCCGAGTTTAATAATAGCTTCAAGTTCAAATTGTTTCGTTTGGCGAGGTCAGCCACAGGAGCAAGTGACTGCCAAAATTATGGTATTTTTACCTAGCAACACTGGAATATGGAGAAGCCCCTACTCCAGGAAAGTTCCGGTAGTGAACTGAACGGTAAGTTAACATTCTTTTACGGTATATCAAAATTGTTTCATTAGACTATCAGCTTGTTACTCCGCAATGCCCCCTAGACTTGTGGCTATTTTTGCTTACTTGGCCTCATACACCATGCAAATTGTGTTGAAACACCACCAGACACCACATGAGCTCGTCATTTAAACAATTTTCTAAGATCTTCCGACTTGAAATGTAGCGAAGAAACTTCACTCCCCTCAGTGAGCGTGAACTCACTTCCTTCATCTCAACGAATTGCATGCATCCACTATTTTCAGCCTAAGAGGTGAATGTTGGACAATTTCTATCCCTTCTCGTGGCATTCAGGAACACAAAAACTCCTAGGCATAGCGAAATAAAACAGACCAGATCGTCGATGAAGCAAGACTATTCTGGGGAAGCATTGTCAAAACAAAACACGGAGGCTCAACTAGTCTCGCTTTCATACAACTCGTCCCGGGCAACAACCGAGAATCCACCATATTTGCATAGGTGGATATGGTAATCTACAATTCTCTTAAGATACTCACTGAAAACTTACTTTGCAGGTGGTGCAACAACAGTCCCCCTGAGCATGGCAGAGACAATACTGTTAGCCTTCTTTAAGAAGGGGTACACCAAAGAAGTCAGGAAAGAAGAACATCTTAATCCTTTGTGCCGAAAAATGAAAATCAAACATTTTAAGGCAAGGACGACCTGGGTCCACAGCTATCCCATGATGCCACATACTTTCACGTTCCATTGTTGTGGAAATTTTTTGCGCCTTTATCATCGTGTTTACCTGCGTGGTGTGCAATGCATGACGTGTGTGTAACATGCGCGAAAAAATGCACAATAGCAATGGGCGTGAATGTCCTTAAAACGTTCGAAAAAGGCCCATCGAAGCCTTCATAAATGATCACCCCGGGAATTTGCGAGAGCCGATTCTTGTAAGCGACCAAAATTATAAACAATAGAGGGTGGTCGCTTACGAGAGCTTTCAGCAAAAGTCTCTGGGATTTTAAAATTATTATTGATGGTAGAAAAGATAGCGTTCGGGAATGCACCTATTAAAAGCTGGAAACTTCTTTCTCCATTTACGGGAATGGTAGCTTATGAGTGACATTTTTAACGGGGATTTACCACCCGGGTTTTACTTTGGTGGTTGTAACTTGACCTGGTCGCTTACTGACAGCTTCAACTGTAGTTGTTGAAAAATTTTAGTCATGTTGATTACATGTGTCAATATGCAATTTCTCGCGAATTTTTTCTGCATTTTTTTCAGCTATTGCGTCGCCAGTTCAAGGGTGGCAACAAAATTTGAAAACATCTCATCACTGATGCGAGCAAAAAACTGCTTGTTGCCGCGGCTTAAAACTTTGACATGCTCATTATTTATTACCCGACTACAAATTTGTTGAATGGTAAGCGATTAGTTTTTATTTTTTCTTTGTGTGTTACTTGAGTGACTTGAAAACCAAGAATTGGGTTTTAGGGCATGTAATCAAATCTGAAATGGCGTCGGTCGACAACGACAATTCGAATGCATTTCTTGACTTTACTGGTGCCTTAGACATCATATTATGACAGTCCCAGAACCAGATTTCAACCTAGAGGTTAACACCACTGACCAGGACTTAGGAGGAGTGATCATTTATCTAAGTGGAGATAAAGGACTTGATGCGAGAAGAAAAGTGAACTTGTAAGCATCCAATTTAACTTTCAAGTGTGACTTCTTCTAATCAATCAAAATGATAAGGGCATTACACGGTTATATCTTTTTATTGACAAAGTATCATTTGAGTAAAGGAAAGGAAATTGCTTGAAATGCTTGTGTACAACACTTTAGGTTGAGAGAAGAGTAAAGTTGTTGATTCCATTCATTCATTAAAATGTGAAACCCTAACTGACACTTTTACAAAATTTCTGTTTCAAGATTACAATATTTTGAATTACATGTAGGTTCTTGAATTTTTGTTTCAGTACATATCAACTCCAACCAAAATTTCATTGTTAGATTAGTGAATTTTCGTCCTGTGTTCGAACTTTTGTGCAGCTCTGCGAAATTTCGAAAAATCACACTTCCTCCCCGAAATTTCGAGAGAACAATAACCAAATTTTGTTGAAATTCGTTTGCATTCTTTTTGCACAGTGCTGGGACATACGAAGATTGTAATATTGTCACCCTCCCTATGTAACTCCTGTTTTCGTTGTTTTTTTACATTTAAAATGTATGATAGTGTGGGACATCGGTGAACAAAGCTGGAAAGGACACACTTAAGACAAGCAGAAATCAAAGATTAGGAAATGCATCTGAGCTGTCTTCCTTCCATTGAGATATTCAAAACCAACAATTATTTTACAACTTTCTCTGAGAAGGATGGTTGTGTTGCATCAATTTGAAATTTAATCTAGAAGCATCGCAAAAACCATTTCATAATTTTGATGTGGGTATGTTGTGTGGAGGTTGTGTTCGTTTCGAAGTTTATCGTCATATTTACAGCATGTTCTATTAAACCAAACTTTATCTACTACATGTAGCAGAGGTTTCACTGAGAAGGTGAGGACCATCAGAGACCTCAGGTAGCAGGAAAGCAGTATCTGTCTTAAGAAAAAATCTTTTCTACCTATTGATTATTTAAAAGTAGTTAAGAGAGTGGGTTTGTCTCCTACTATGACATGGTCATTAGGTGGGAACATTTTGGGCATGAACATCCTTGAGGACGTTCGCGCCCAAAACTTTCCCACGTACAGATTTGTCACACAGAAAGGTAAATACTTTTGCCAAAAAGGACAAAAAAATGGGGGTCACCAGCTATATGCATGTAACTGGGATTTGTGTATAGCAATAATTATTATTGTTATTGTATTGCCTCATCACCTACTGCAGACATGGTCACTAAGTCAAGTTTTCCAACTGTGTAGCTCCAGAACTAAAAATATTCTGCAATCATCTTATCAATTTTAAATGGCCGAGGGAAATATATTGATAAAATGTCACAACTTCGAAAACAGAGAGAACTTGAACCGGAAAGTTGAAACAAGGACAAATCACATCTCAATACCAATGACAAAACAAGGTCAAATTGCAACATCTGTTTCAACAGCTTTTCCATGCTTTGATAAGTAGGACCAATCGATTTGTTAAATACCAATAACTGAACACAAATTCACTTGTCTTGGGAAGAAAACAATATTTTGTAATATTTTGTTCATTACCTTACACCTTGTGGGCTTCAGGCCCCCACATCAAATCCAGGCAAGTAGTCAGCAACACAAGAAAAATTGCAATCGACATGTAGAGTAAAGCCTGGGTTTCACTAGCAACGCAAGCACAAGCGCAAGCATAAGAGTGCTTATTTCACTGTGAAACGGGGTTGACATTTACGAGCATAAAAACAAGCACAAGCACAAAAGGATGAAAATTTTTCCTTTTCCTTGTGCTTGCACTTATGCTTGCGTATGCTTGCGTCATGTGAAAACAAAATGCAGCATAAGCACAAGGAAATTTGCTTATCTGGAAAATTAAAACAATCATTCCAGATTCCCTGCCTCTGAGCATTTGAACAGAATGGAGCATGCCGTAGTTGATTCTGATGCTTGCATGTATGCCGACGTCCCTTTTCACCAGCAAAAGCTACTTATGCTTGTGCTTGCTTCACTAGTGAAAACCAGGCTTAAGTGCCTCACTTCACTCAAACCCAATAACAAAAGAGAAAATAACTTTAAAACGCTTCCCCCAATTGACAGTGATACTGAAAGATATCACTCTGGTTAACGCCAGAATATGCTACAACAAGTTGCAAAATTGTTGAGACACTTTCATTCAAAAGCACCTTTTCTAGCTTCCAATGCCCGCCGTATCTAGAATTTAAACCTTTCCCACTTCCTCTCCCCTCTCCCCCTTTCAATGTTGACTGCTTAAGTTCCCAACATTTTTTTGTCTTGCTAGCAACACTGATAAGGGGGGGGGGGGGGGAGGGGGGGCTGCAGTGTGAGAGATAATAGGGAAATTAATAATGCCCCAAGAAGGTGAAGTGTCTCCACTATTTTTGCAACTTGTTGTAGCAATTCCGTGCATTTTAATTGTTAATGGGTTAAGCAAGAAATTTAGCAACCCACATTAATTAATCACTTTACTTACCAAATCAAGAAGGGCATTTCTGTCCTCTTCAGTAATGTTTTGGTCTTGGACGCAAGTTTTAACATGCATCCTCATTACTTCCAACAAGCCACTGTCTTGTACAACTTTCCTCATCAAAGGCAACATGTTATACAAGTCAAAAACTATTTGCAAACAAAGGAACCACAATTCTGTAACATCTCCTGACACTCTTTGGCATATGGTGGCCTGTATAGTTAGGCTGCGTTCTATCCAAAGTTCTTTCTCGCAAATAAAAGGCCTTGTTCCTCTTAAGAAGTGAACTGATGTGCTTAGAAACTGAAACATTTCCTCTGGTTTCCTTGAAGCCCCATGATCTAAACTGTTTTTCTGGAAAAGTAACCCAAGCACCACCGTGTTGAAAAGAAGCACATCATTGTTGGAGGACATCAGTAGTGAAACAGATGCATGGACATGATTGCCAATTTCTTGAAATACAACATTGTTAGCTACAAGTTTGGCTTCTGTCACAAAAAAGTTCAAAACTATGCCAAGTATTGTAACAAGGCACGTTTCACACTCTGCAAGTTCCCCACCAGTTTTCTCAAGTTCCTTCCAGATTTTCCATTGTTGAAAGTAACACCTTGAGAGGAGTTCAGGTCCATTGTTGTCAATCAAAATCACGCGCATATTTTCATCAGCTGACATGTGACACAGTGGTGGCAATAGAAAACGCATTATGTCCCCTTGTCCTGATACCTTTTCTTCTTTACTTACAGGGTTTGTTGAACTTGTCCCTGATCCATCTTTTTCACTGGCTTTTGCATGTGAAAGGGGTTCTACAACAAAGAGATTGTTTTGTGACATAAGGCACTAAGGCATGTGACAAGGCATGTTACACACTCTCAAAAGGTTGCCAAAGTTTTCTTTTTAATTTAAAAGACCCCCACCCTTTTGATTAAAGTTCTGATGCATTTCTCACTCTCAGCTTTATTTTCAGAATATTAATTTTGCTTAATTATAGAACATTATTTTGATAAGTTTCTGTAGGTTTCAAATTTCAGGGATGACAAAATTGTTCTTCTGCAAATTCTATACCTAAATATGACAAACTAAAATGTATTAACACAATATCCATCACCACAGAAAATTTTTTGACAGAAAAATCTTGTAATTTGTGGCACACTGAGACTTGATGAAACCCCCGGAAGGTTCAACTCCCACAAAGATTCCCGTGTCAAAATCTGAAAAACAAAATGTTCTTGGTTGTTTGAAAGAGTTGCTTGCAAGATTCAAAAAGTTTCAAAAGTTTATGTAACCAAAACGACACGAAAAACTTGCTAGAGAATGTTTTAACGAAATTTCTAATTTAGTGCGCCATACTGTAGAATGCTGCCCACTAATTTAGCCAATCACAGGGCATGTAGTATCTGAGAGATATAATAGCAGAGATGTATCCAGAGTGCGTCATTGCGTCCTGGGACGCACTCCTTTTTCTTTTGGACGCATAGAATATGAAACAAAGGGTCCAACTGGACGCAGAAAAAAAATTGCATGTTTATGCAAATTTACGAACGCCAGGAAAAAACATGCTAACAGAGTATTTCAGAAGGAAATTGAACATTCCCATTTCTCACAACGGAGAAATGATTGAGTTCCTTAAATTTCAAGGTAAGCTGTTTTTTTTTCGGATTTCTGTAGTCAAATAATTTCATTTGGTCAACCATTATGCCCAGCTCCAGGAGTTCAGTTTTGAATTCGCACGTGTTGCGTGACATGATCTGAGCTGTTTTTTAGGCGAGACAATCAGTGACACTTTCGATCTGCCGCCAGTAATAATAAAACATTTCAGTCGAAGTTCAGTTTGTTGCATGCTTTCCAAGTGAATTTCAAGCATTAGTTCGCTTATCGTGAGTGAAATGACAGAGATTCCAACGGCAAAGTATGTTAAATTTTTGTTTTGTGTGACCCTGGCCTGTTGATATTAATTCCGGGCGTGCACGTGTCATCGTTTTGGTTCTTGTTTTGCTCGTAACTTGTCTTTTTTGCAAATGATGCAACTTTTCTTCGGAGTGTTAAAGTTAACGGGTTGAACATGAAACTTAAATGTATTCAGTCACTTGATTATTAACATTGGCCATGGCGAAGTCACAGCCGCAGGGGCCGACAATGAACTGTGTATCGAACGCTTTCATTTGTTTACTCTTTTGTTCCTAAATTACACCTCAAGTGTTGTTAAAATAAATGATGCTCTTTTACAGAAAATTGAGATTCAGTTCTGTTTTTTTTGCTGTGGATATCTAGATCATTTATTAACTGGGACCAACAGTTCCTACAGCATACGGATTCCTCGAGACGTTTTCAGATGTGATCGATGGAGCTCTGCGTTTGCAGGCTAGTGGAGCTTTAACAGCCCATACATTTTGACTGATGAATCAACAGGCACAACAGTTTCAAAGAAATTGATCATTTTACTGTATTTACCCGTGTATAATACACGCCCGTGTATAATACGCACCCCAATTTTGGACTGCATTTTGAAAAAAAAAAAGTTAGAGCAAACAGCAAAACTAGTGTGAAAAAAATCCATTTCCTGGATAAGAAAATTTGCTCCGCTACATACAACAGTAAAGTAAATAAGCCTATGTAAAGTGTTTAAAAACTGAAACCTTAAACTCGTAGTCACAATCAAACAGCACTTCTCTCGCACAAGATTTGTCACCGACAAGTTCATTGTGTTGTCCGTCCACAAGATCGTCTTGTGTGTTATCAAGGTTTTTTTACTACTCCATATTTGACAAAATACGACTCAATCATCTCTTCAGGCAGAACTGAGGTCAATCCGCCAAGAATTACTGCTAAATTGGTGTTTTCTCTGTAAACGGCTGCTTTCATGCTTCCAGTCACATGAGCTTCGAAAGCATAAACAAGCAGGCTTCTTCGTCTCCCCAGTCCCAACACGTGGAGCACGCCAAACTCTTCATTCCTTTGGCATCCATTCGGCCTTTCTCTTGGGCGTCACTGATAACCCTGTGCTTGTTTTCAACTTTAGGCACCGTTTTCCTCTTGAAAATCACCATTGGTCTTAATTTTGATCCATCACCAGCATGCACCAACAAAACAGTTGCGTGATATTAATTTTCTTCTCTGCGGTGTAATGTTGATCATTCGGTTCCGCGGCATATTGAAGATCAGTGGCGTTTTGTCCATATTTCCAGTAACATGTAGTAGGTAGTTGTGTTCTTTGCAAAATTTTATAATATAACAGTGTGAAATCGGATGATCTTCAGCGGAGTTTCGTGGCCATTTTGATGTTTCAGTTTATCGCTCAAAAGTGAAGGCTATGTTGTTCAGTTGTTCAGTTGTTCATTTAATCAAAAGCCAATGAGTCTTCGGTTTTATGCTAAGGAGGGACGCGTGTCTAAAACGTATAATACGCATCTCAATTTTCGGAGCTGTGCGAAAAAAAGTGCGTATTATACACGGGTAAATACGGTAAGTACATATTCATTGGGAGGGATAAAACGGTATTTTTGTGCAATCAGAAATCTGAAAGGATACCGCAGCAGCAATTAAGAAGCAATAGATCGCATATTAATTCTTGAATATTAATTAGCTGGACGCCCAAATTTTTCAAAAAGGGGTTCCAGAGGACCCCCAAATTTGAAAACCTGGATACATCTCTCTAATAGAAATTGTTATATAGCTTCCCTGAATATACTCTTCAGTGAGCTATAAGAGACTAATGGGAGCAAGGCCCTTAAACTACAGTAGGTTCATGTAACACCACTTCATTGTCCTTCCACACTACTAGAATATAAAATGGAGCAATACTCAATATCACAGTACAATTGTAATATGCTGCACAAACTACAATTATTGTACCGAAAGGGATGTTTATAATTTAACCTAGGTGAATGGAATGATTAGAGAAGAAAATCAGTTTCAACATGTAACATCCTCTTTTAGTAAAAATAATAATGATAATGATAATGATAATGATAATAATAATAATAATAATAATAAATAATAATAATAATAATAATAATAATAGGTGGAAGACCAAGCAAGACAAATACAGAGAACTAAGGGCGGGTATTAACATCAATACCCCGATTACAAAGTCAACCAAGTAAATGTAGTTTTCGATTTCCTAGCAGAATACCACCAAAGACTGAAGAATGATCTCAATGAGCATTTAACAGGAAAGAACAAAGAAGAGACGCAATATCTAATGATGAAAGCCAGAAGTGGATCATATCACAAAATGTTGAAATACCGTACTTACCTGTGTATAAGTCAACCTTTTACGGCCTCAAAAGAAGCTCCAAAAACCGCCCTTGACTTGCACATGGGTCAAAGATTTTGAGCCAAGTTCCAGCTAAGTAATTTATTCAAGATTAACATAATAGTGTTGTCTTGGGCATAACGAACGCAGTGGACAAAAGCCGACGTACATTGTAAAAGACTTCAAAATGAATGACAAAAGACTTCAAAACGAATGTAAGCAATTCCAGTTGAAATAAAAGGGATTTGTCCAACTCTAAATGTGGAAGAAACTTACAAGCACAAATATGAAATAGACACTAGAAATTTTCGTTTTCCAAAGGCGTAAAGCCCTAAAAAGGCATTTGTTTCTTCAAATAAAACACGATCGTTCAACGGCTTAGTAACCTGGCGTGTTTGCGTGTTTGCGTGCAAGCATCGTCAGTCGTGTTAGCGTGAAAATGCTGGTTGGTAATGATTGTTTTTTTAATTCTTTATACAAACCTGGCAGATTTAAATGCTTTTGCAAACTTCGTATTGTTTTGTTTATGAGTTCTGTTTTGTTTTGTTTTGTTTGTCATTTGAGAAATTGTGTGGTTCCAGAAAATATCCATACTCCTCCCACGGAGGGTTACGGAAATTCCGAGGGGTAGAGGGGTCTGAAAGAGGCAAATTTCCGAAGGGGAGGGGGGTACATAAAGAGCTTTTTTTTCCAGAGGTTTTGAAATGCGATCGCATAAACACTTACGTACTTTTCCAATTGATTCTTCAAGGTAACCAAGAAAACTGGAAAATTCAATTCGTTGAAATAAACGTAAGATTCCTTCTCATATATTTTCCACTATTATTCCGCCGCCAGACGACACAGATAGCACTGAGAAACTCTCCTGAGCAGCATGTTCGACGTGAAGTAAAAAAAAAAAAAAGGCTGACTTTTAAAGATCTTTAAAGCTTGTTTTTAGCTTAAACGCATCTGTTGCTTTTTCAGATGGCATTATTTGTGCAGTCAGTTGATTGAGATCATTTGATTATACTCATGTTATTCCTGTTCAGTACAAAATTTCTGCGAATTTCAAACCTTCGATAACCAGGTTATGAAATAGTTTCATCATTATCCGTGTAGTTATGAGTTTGTAAATGTTAGCAAAGTCAATAATTTCAGTGCCATAATTTTGTCCTGCCGTATTTGAAGCCGTCGACGGCGATGAGAGACGGCAAAGGTTTCATTTGGTTGTTTAGTTACCGGATTGAACTTGAAAAGTATGTTTCACACATGAAATGTGACACTAGTTGAAAAATCCTAGGGAATAAAAAATGTACTGTCATTTACAAACTACAGAGACAAAGCACATAACTTTATTGAAGTGTTCTTGGTGAATGACAAAAATTTAAGCGACCTTTGATAAACAGCTGTTGAAAAAAACATGTTGCGTGACGGCTTATGATTCCCACTGATAAGCGAAGTCAGTTCACAGCAACACACGCGAAAAATAATGTAAACAGTATGGTTCACAAATTATACTACTGTGGATAAAAATTACACCCGCAACATAAAAAAATATCACGGACATTAGCACTGAGGTATTTTCCCGAGTTTTGCTGTGACAGCAAAAATAACTCTGCAATAAATAGTTTCCTTTGTGTGCAACATAATTTGATATGTTGTTTTTACTACGCATAAATTTAAACTTCGACTGGGTTACAAAACGTATACAATAGACTTAAAATAGCGCCAACTTTCAGTTCTTTTTTTTGATTTTTAAATGAATTTACTTCTTTTAATTGAACAGAGAAAAGGTCAGCTAGTTGCCAGGACATTAAAGGGTTAAATAAGCTCAGTTGTTAGTTTCAACATTTCAAAGCATCTGTGAATACGTCTAGAATTTCCACGGTCGTTTTTGAGAGAATGAAATTTTTATTACAGCTCTTATTACAGTCTCCTTTTTTCCAAGGGGTATGGGGGACCAAGTGGAAAAATCATGGAAATTCCAGGGGGTGGGCGGAGTAACGTGAAGCCCTCTGGAACGGAAAATCCAGTGGGGTGGGGGGTCAAACTGGAAAAAACCCTCCGTGGGGGGGGTATGGATATTTTCTGGAACCACACATTGTAAGTCAAGGACCAATTAAACCTTGCACATTTTCGCATCGTTCGTAAGTTATTTTCAAAGATTGACTCCTGCTTCTGTGATGCTGCATTGTGCTTATCCTCTAAAGCCCTTTATCCTTGAACAACGAAACTGGTGAGTTTGAGGTTTACATGTTTGATTTTCAGTGAACTTTTTGGAAACTCAAGGACAAAATGCCCGCATACAGCTGCTGAACAACAAAACTATTAAGCGCTTGAGGCCCTGATTTTTTTGTGTATCCACATTTCCAGAAATCGAAGAATACAAGATTAGTGTCCCATGAACATTTGACAAAGAAATTAAGAAATTGCGTTTTTTTTCCCATCAAAAATGGGGGGTCAACTTATACATGGGATCGACTTATACACGGGTAAATACAGTAGTTAAGAAGTTTTATACTATAAGAGAGAGAAGGAACTGAGCAGAACGTTGAAAGGAATAATCTAACCGAACATTCATATTTGCAAATTATATAGCATAGCCTCGCACTATAGCTAGTCTCGTTATGCTATTGATCATGTAAAACCGCGATATCAAAAAGTGTCAATAATAATATGAATATTAGTAATCATATTTACTTTATTTAAGTCTCAAGGATATTTAGCCGAGCAAGAGTGCTGTACTAATTGGGGAGACTACAAATCAACTGAAATCAGAAGAAACCAAATTAAATGTTGTTTTTGGAGGAGAGGAGAAAACAATTAAGAGTTCCCCAGGAAGGAAAACTCTCTTGGATCAGAATGGAGACCCGACCCAGGAATCAGTCCCAAGCCACAAAAGTGGAAGGCGAGTGCACTTACCAATGCGCCAGCCCTACTCCAGTGCCAACAGATGTTGATTTTTTAACCTTTAATTAAATGGGAAAGCCTAATAAGATTGGAAAACAGAAAATATCACAGTACCAGAGGGGATGTTCATAGATTCCTTGGCCAACTTAAGCAGAAACGGTAGCAGTTTGGAGATTCCGTCTTGAAGTGCAGAAGTTTCCTCCGCCATCCAGGCACATAAGACCCGCACTGAGGCTGAAACCAGCTGGCTTCGTTGGAGATCAGCTTCTCCTTGATTGTCGGCAACACTTTGGAGGAAGTGGATGATGGAGGCCATTGCCTCAGTGGCCAGTGAATAAACTTTTGGGAGTTTACCACTTAAAGTCTTCGGCAAAGGACTTTCAATTGAGGAGTTGAACGCTTCACTGTTTACAACAACAAAATTAATTGCTTCCTCTAGGATTCTGTAACAACTGACCAAAACAGCTCTTCTTGGAACGATATTGTTTAAAGTGCTCCCATCCAATATCATCCTTATCTCAATACAAGCGATAGTTGTGCTTAAAATCAACAGATCCGGCGATCCATGTTGAATACGCCCAATAATTAAGTTCATCCCCACAAGTTCAATCAGCAGAGAAACCAAAACGATGGCCGGATCTCTTTCGTGGGAAGAAACTTTTGAGCGCAATACTTCTGCCACGCCAATGCATATGTTATCCACCCATTGTAATCTTTCAGTCTCCACGAACGAGGATTTCTCCACACTGGCCAAAAAAAGAACGACATCATTGCAAAATTCGAATTTTGACTTGTCTTCTGCTTCTTTAAAACGCTTGCTCAAAGTCTCTAAGAGGTCAAGGAGTATCTCTCTATCTTCTTCCCACAAGCGAGCACTATGTGTTCCATTGTTCACCATGCAAACAACAATATCAAACGCTTTCTTCGAATGCGCACATTTCATATCCCTTGCCATTTGACAAATGGTTGAAAATGTCTCTTTGTCGGAAAGATAGCGGCATCCTATAGACGAAGAAGCCAGAGAAATAAGTATTTGGTAGCAATCAGCCGTGATAGAATCGCTTTCGATTTTCTCCTTGTTCGCTACGGCCTTCAAGATCAATGGAATCTTCGAAATCATGTCCGGATGGAGGAGAAATTCTTCATCTGTCGCAAAACAAGCGAGAATAGCAAAAGCTAACGAACGGTAAACGTCATGGGGACATTCCGTGGGTAGTCTTCTCGAACGCAGCAACCGGTTGATGAAATTGAAACCAATCGCTTCGAAAAGTCTTCGGCGACCAAAACTCTCCACAGAGTTTGAGTTGACAATTTTTGTAACCAGAAGCAGCGCTGCGAATCGTTCGCTGTCATTTCTAGCCGAATTGATGGCTAAAATACACTTCTGAAGCGACAAATTTGAGTCACTTTCAATAACGCTATGGCTTGCTTTCCTCTCCATGATATCGAAACGAAGGAATGTACAGATCAGCTGAAATTCTAGCGTCCTCAGCTGGTTGCATTAGCCAATCACATGGTGCACTGGGTGAGACCACGCGTTTTTGAGACGCGAACGGCAACCGGAAGTGAAATATTTGCTTTGCTATTCATTCTCAATTTTCGAATACCCCATAATACACTTTGTTTGCCCCCCGAATTTTGCATAAACCATTGTTTTCAAATGCTCTTGGGAATATGCAGAGTCCCCAAGAGCGTTTATGCAAAATTTGGGGGGCAAACAAAGTGTATTATGGGGAATTCGAAAATAAGAATTGCTATTAGGGAAATAGTCAAAACAATTGTACACGGACAGGACCCCCCATGTATCGAAAGAGACGGTGGTATCTTTTTGAACCCCATCCCTCCCACTTTAAAAGAT
>NC_090896.1:33827851-33835351 GCF_036669925.1 Montipora capricornis
CCGGTTGCACTTCACGTCTCAAAAACGTACGACTTAACAAGTCCCTAATTATATCCCGGTAACATACCGTTAATAGCTTTAAAAATTAATATGGCAATGTAAAATGACCGTCAAATTTAATTTCTTTTTTTGCAACACTTCATTTTTTTATCTGTCATTTGCTTTCCTTTACAGAAATGTACCAAATCGATGGGACAAAATTAGCGAACACTGGCAGATATGAACTTTGCTTTACATTCAGAATCATTTCAGTATTATCGATCGTAACTAGATGGAGAATTTCAAGCTGTGTTCTCTTCCAATAAAACAATAAGTTCATCCTCTGAAATCAATCTTTGATTGTAGCTTTGAAAAAGCATATCTCTTGTCTTTCTTGAAGAAGTCATGATTCAGTATTAAGAAAGAAGACAAAGAATCAAAACTGCTGTACAATTACACTATGGATGCCGTAAAATCACTGACGCGGCATGCTTAACGCCCCGTTAACGCAAACAAGTCAAGTCACAGACGCCGGTCTCGACCCAGTTTTACTCGGCTACTTGGCATCCGTGTTTGCACCCACCCACCGTGTTGACAAAAACGTCTCGTGCTCTAATGGCTCAAAAATAAGCTCACGAAAGAAGATCACAATGCGCATGACAGTAAATTCGCTCCATCACTGCACTCCATCGCTGCATCCAATGTATCAACCAACCTCGTTCCCAGGGTCTCTTGAAAGCCGAGTAGACCCTGGGAACGAGGTGTATCAACTGTGTAAACATGGCCGACGTGCCTTTTGCACCAAAAGGCGGTAATGACAAAGAAGAAGTTGAAATGCAGGTTACAAAGAATTAGTGTTATGTTGCTCAGAATGGCCAGTTTACTCGGCCATTAACATTTCTGCTCTTTAAAAAAGTGTGCAACTTCGACAGGTGGGTGCAAAACTGTAAAATGGTCTGTTCAGAAATATTATGCACTGTTTGTTTGACATTTTATGATCGCTTCCATTACAGTACATTGCGCCATTGTTACCTTGGTTCCAAACGACCTATTTATCACAAAAAAAAAAAGTATGAAGTATGTATTATATTATTATTATTATTTATTATTATTATTATTATTATTATTATTATCCCTCCAATAATAATAAATTAATGTAATCCTACTTAAAGATTGTGGTGTTAGTATTGATTGTTTTGGTCCCACAGTTCTTAAGAAATTCTTTTTGTTGCTAAGGGCCTCTTCTTCCATTATGTCACATTGTACAATCTACAGGCATTGTGTTCTTGGAAAATAATCCTCAGATCCAAATTTGTTTAAATTTGGAGTTAGTTACTGTTACATGTACACAGGTACTAAGCACTCTACATTTTTTTTTTTTTTTTTTTTAGGTTCCAACATAGGAACACATGTTTACCATGAAAAAACTTCTGGCACAGGTACTTGTTTCTTTTTATCCTAACTTTTGATTATTATTATTACGTGTAGTACCTTGCCTGAACTGAGAACGTTTAGAGTTTAAAGTGTTTTCCAAGTACAGTCTCGATTATCCGGACTCATTGCGACTGGACAAAATAGTCCGAATAATCGAGGGTCTGGATAATCGAGAATATGAACATTAATGAGCAACAAAAACTGATTACATTAAGAAAGTGACATTTAATCATGAAACAAAACATTTGCAATCGTTTGGAAAACAATATGGTCTACATCTTCACTGTCCGTTCGGGAAACGTCATGATCTTTTCCTTACTCTTGCGGATATCAGAGATCTGCCGTTTACTAATGCTATATTCAGCTGATAAATTGGTTCCTTTTTCTTCTCTCTCTAATCGCAAAATTATAGACCTGTTTATCTTTTATTGAAAGAACGGATCGCTTACGCCGCAAGGACATGATGATCGTGAATAAACATTGGTGACGTAGTGTAGCTTGTTTGCCGAACGAGCTAATAGAGCATAAAATTTCACTTAGCAACAAAGTAACTCTAAGCCAATCAGAACTCATTCAAAAGTTCTGCATTAGTTACGACGTGTGCGGTCGCTGCTTTATTTTGCTTTTTGAAAGCGAAACAAACTTGCCTTTACTTCACTTTTCAATGCTGTGGTTTTAAAAAGAATATGGCTACGGATATTGATCATGAGTAATAAATATTCATGACAAAATTAGGACCAGAGAAAAAGTCCGTATAATCGAAAAATCTGGATAATCAAGGTCCGGATAATTGAGGTTTGACTGTAGTATAAAGTGACTGAGAGCATTGATACTCCTTCCTGGATGGGATGGTAGGCTATCATAGGGTTAGTACAAGTACAAGAGGTTACGTTTATGCAAACATTAGAGCTGTGTGTAGCACTTATATTTCAACAGAATTAACCATGAGAGGATGATGTGAAGTGCTATTTTCTACCCATGTAAACCATATGAGAATTAGCCCTACTAATGGAAATGAGCCCACACAAGGACAGAGAAAACTCTGACTAGTGTGGAAATTTAACTCACAACCTTTGGGTTAGATCACCACCGCTCTAACGACTGAGCTACAAGGTCAGACGGGGCCGGTCGTTACCATCCCATCCAGGAAGGAGTATCAATGCTCTCAGTCACTTTATACTACAGTCAAACCTCAATTATCCGGACCTTGATTATCCAGATTTTCGATTATACGGACTTTTTCTCTGGTCCTAATTTTGTCATGAATATTTATTACTCATGATCAATATCGGTAGCCATATTCTTTTTAAAAACCACAGCATTGAAAAGTGAAGTAAAGGCGAGGCAAGTTGTGTTTCGCTTTCAAAAAGCAAAATAAAGCAGCGACCGCACACGTCGTAACTAATGCAGAACTTTTGAATGAGTTCTGATTGGC
Source organism: Montipora capricornis (assembly GCF_036669925.1). Taxonomy (NCBI): domain Eukaryota; kingdom Metazoa; phylum Cnidaria; class Anthozoa; order Scleractinia; family Acroporidae; genus Montipora; species Montipora capricornis. The sequence continues at coordinate 33,830,700 of NC_090896.1, forward strand.
TTAGAGTTGCTTTGTTGCTAAGTGAAATTTTATGCTCTATTAGCTCGTTCGGCAAACAAGCTACACTACGTCACGAATGTTTATTCACGATCATCATGTCCTTGAAGCGTAAGCGATCCGTTTCTTTCGATAAAAGATAAACAGGCTATAATTTTGCGATTAGAGAAAGAAGAAAAAGGAACCAATTTGTCAGCTGAATATAGCATTAGTAAACGGCAGATCTCTGATATCCGCAAGAGTAAGGAAAAGATCATGACGTTTCCCGAACGGACAGTGAAGATGTAGACCATATTGTTTTCCAAAACGATTTGCAAATGTTTTGTTTCATGATTAAATGTCACTTCTTAATGTAATCAGTTTTTGTTGCTCATTAATATTCATATTCTCGATTATCCAGACCCTCGATTATTCGGACTATTTCGTCTAGTCCCAATGAGTCCGGATAATCGAGGTTTAACACACTTGGAAAACACTAAACGTTTCTCAGTTCAGGCAAGGTACTACACGTAATAATAATAATCAAAAGTTAGGATAAAAAGAAACACAAAAAAGTACCTGTGCCAGAAGTTTTTTTTCATGGTAAAACATGTGTTCCTATGTTGGAACCTAGTAAAAACAAAAAAAAAATGTAGAGTGTGCTTAGTACCTGTACATGTAACAGTAACTAACTCCAATTAAACAAATTTGGATCTGAGGATTATTTTCCAAGAACACAATGCCTGTAGATTGTACAATGTGACATGATGGAAGAAGAGGCCCTTAGCAACAAAAAGAATTTCTTAAGAACTGTGGGACCAAAACAATCAATATTAACACCACAAATCTTCAAGTAGGATTACATTAATTTATTATTATTGGAGGGATAATAATGTAATAATAATAATAATAATAATATATAATAATAATAATAATACACATACTTCCATTTTTTGTGATAAATAGGTCGTTTGGAACCAAGGTAACAATGGCGCAATGTACTGTAATGGAAAGCGATCATAAAATGTCAAACAAACAGTGCATAATATTTCTGGAACAGACTATTTACAGTTTTGCACCCACCTGTCGAAGTTGCACACTTTTTTAAAGAGCAGAAATGTAATGGCGAGTAAACTGGCCATTGAGCAACATAACACTAATTCTTTGTAACCTGCATTTCAACTTCTTCTTTGTCATTACCGCCTTTTGGTGCAAAAAGGCACGTCGGCCATGTTTACCGTACAGTTGATACCTCAACCATTCCCAGGGTCTACTCGGCTTTCAAAGAGACCCTGGGAACGAGGTTGGTTGATACATTGGATGCAGCGACGAGTGCAGTGAGGAGCGACTTTACTGTCATGCGCATTGTGAATCTTCTTTCGTGAGCTTATTTTGAGCATATTAGAGACGAGACGTTTTTGTCAACACGGTGGGTGGGTGCAAACACGGATGCCAAGTAGCCGAGTGAAAACTGGGTCGAGACCGGCGTCTGTGACTGACTTGTTTGCGTTAAAGCATGCCGCGTCATGCAATTTTACAAGTGATCCCTAGGCATAGTGTACAGCAGTTTTGATTCTTTGTCTTCTTTCTTATTAATACTGAATCATGGCTTCTTCAAGAAAGACAAGAGATATGCTTTTTCAAAGCTACAATCAAAGATTGATTTCAGAGGATGAACTTATTGTTTTATTGGAAGAGAACACAGCTTGAAATTCTCCATCTAGTTACGATCGATAATACTGAAATGATTCTGAATGAAAAGCAAAGTCCATATCTGCCAGTGTTAGCTAATTTGTCCCATCGATTTTGGTACATTTCTGTAAAGGAAAGCAAATGACAGATAAAAATGAAGTGTTGCAAAAAAAGAAATTAAATTTGACGGTCATTTACATTGCCATATTAATTTTTAAAGCTATTAACGGTATGTTACCGGGATATAATAAGGGAGCTTAAGTCGTACGTAATATGTGAAGTGCTTGCGAGGCACCAACAAGCTAGTTGTCCCACGTAAGAAAACTTCAAACTTTGGCCTAGAATCTACAACTTTTATTGGTGCCAAAGTGTGGAATTTCTTTACCGGATAAATTAAATTTCAACGAAGCCAAAATTCAACTAATCTGTAATGTACAGATTTCTATGATTCAGTGTAATCAATTTTAAGAGTTAGGATTGTTTACGCAATATGGTATAATGTTCGTTATTAAATTGATCATTTATGTATGTATATTATACATACACATTTTTTATTTATTTTTTTCACTTTTCTCGGCTTATTAGCATGTATTTGCTAGGGGCCTAATCAGCCAATCTCATCAACCCGAGTTGAAATAAAGTTACTTACTTATTTATCGATACTTACATGGTCTTTCTGGGGAACGGTGTCTTAGATTACCCAGCGCATTAAAAAATTTAAGACCACAGAGAAAAAAAACACAAGCACATACAAGAAGGATATATCAAGAAAAAACAAATATTTTTCAAAAATGACTTACTCTAGGTTTTTTGGCAAGACTGAGTCTCGGCGTCTGCAGTGCTGTCGTTCATCAGCCGGTAGAACTGACAAAGAAGAGTTTCTTTCATAAATAATAGGAATTAGAAAGTGGATTGTCCAGGATTAGCAGGAAAATAACAAAAAAAATCAACCAAAAAAGCAGTTTTGTTTTTCACCAACACTGACGCCAAACTTGAGGTTTGTGACTTGACGTCTGTGACATGTGACGTCAATTTCTTTGCAAAATCTCTTCCGGTCGCCGTCCGTGTTGACAAAATTAGGGTTTTTCATCCGAGCGCGCGCGCGCGTTAAGCCACACTCGCAATTCATACGCTGCTCGCGTCAGCTTATGATTCAAAAGGGTCAAATAAACAAATACCACTAATTTCGCTCATTTTTTCTCCTGATTCCTATATATAAGGAATATTAATAGACATCTCCTATACACGAAAAACTACGAAAATTCTTCACAAACGGTTTAATGGTCACTTAAATCCGTTTGTGTTGGCCTGTGTAGCGCCACTCGCGCGCGTCTCGAATGAGCCGGTGACGCATGCGTAAATGCTAATCTTGTAACCCCTCATTTTGCTGATTTGCAACTTCACGCGTTTATATCTCTGCTTCTGGACGGTGGCCTTTTTCATTTTTTGCAAGTTAGCTTAGATTAATTTAAAACCGTTTGCCTTTCAAATTCAAAAAACATCCGTAGGTGAAAAAAAAAATGAGAGACACATTTCAAAAAAAACTTATTTTTTGAAAAAAACTGACTTACAGATTTGTTAAATTTTAAAATTTTAGAGATTCGAACAGGACGCGCTCACTAACGCACTGTATCTACCTCATACATGGCTCAGATTTCTGGACGATATTTTTCGTTATTTGGACTGAAGGTTCAGATAAACTGAAAGTATTTGTCGATTATCTCAATAACCTTCATCCCACATTAAAAATTCACTTGTTCGCATTCCCTCACAAATATTTCATTCCTTGATGTGATGGTCTCACTCAAGGATGGTCTCATAGAAACCGACCTTTACACTAAACCCACTGACAAACATCAATATTTACTCATCTCCTCATGCCACCCCACCCACACTAAACGTTCCATTCCATATAGCCTTGCACTTCGCCTTCGACGCATATGCTCCGACAATGACACTTACAAACAACGCTGTAAGGAACTTATGGACTACCTCGTCAACCGAGGTTACGAACTTAATTTCCTTAAAACCCAGATACGACGTGCTTCTGACATTTCCCGGAACGACGCTCTTAAACCCAAACCTAAACAACAGACAGATACTGTTCCGTTCGTCATTACCTATAACCCCGCTTTACCTAACATATCCCGTATAATTCACAAACACTCTAACGTGCTTTATTCATCTGGTCGCTGTAAAAATGTTTTTACTAATCTCCCTTTAGTAGCCTACCGGCGTTGTAAAAACATTAGTGACATTCTAGTTAGAGCTAAATTGCCGGAACCTACTAACACCGACCAATCTGGGTCTCCATCCGGCTCGTTTCGGTGCAATAAAACTAGTTGCACCGCCTGTCCTTTTATTGAGGATGGCCGTAATCAATATACTTTTTATAGTACTGGACAAACCTTTAAAATCAAATCACATATTACTTGTGAAACCCCTAATGTAATTTACATGATTCAGTGCACTAAATGTAATCTTCAGTACATCGGAAGCGACCAAACGTCGTCATTTAGACCGCTTTTAACTGAACATCGCGACCTATTATAAACCCTTTTGTAGTTATCCCCCCCAACTAGGCGGTTTCACTGACACTTCCTGACCAGTGGTCCACGCGGAGGATCACATGATCCTCAATACGCTCGAACGTGACTGCACACCTACTCTGTCGGAATGCTCCAGTCAAAAGCTCCTGCGGCCGTGCATTCCCCTCATAGTAACACAGAGGAAAAAACACTGTGAGCCTGCACGGCCTTAACACGAATAGATGCAAATGTAATGTTATTTTTAGCTAGACCTTTTAATTTTTCCTTTTGTTGCTTTTATCTTTGTGTTATCATGTATTATTCTCCTTTTCCTCTTTTTATATTTAATGATGTCATTTCCCGTGAGTTTTAATAATTGTCCTTACACATCACGTAAGCCTTGTTTAATGTCATTTTCCGGTAATATATAAATCCAGTCAATAAACCCTGACTAGA
>NC_090896.1:33845351-33862851 GCF_036669925.1 Montipora capricornis
TATCGCTTGTATTGAGATAAGGATGATATTGGATGGGAGCACTTTAAACAATATCGTTCCAAGAAAAGCTGTTTTGGTCAGTTGTTACAGAATCCTAGAGGAAGCAATTAATTTTGTTGTTGTAAACAGTGAAGCGTTCAACTCCTCAATTGAAAGTCCTTTGCCGAAGACTTTAAGTGGTAAACTCCCAAAAGTTTATTCACTGGCCACTGAGGCAATGGCCTCCATCATCCACTTCCTCCAAAGTGTTGCCGACAATCAAGGAGAAGCTGATCTCCAACGAAGCCAGCTGGTTTCAGCCTCAGTGCGGGTCTTATGTGCCTGGATGGCGGAGGAAACTTCTGCACTTCAAGACGGAATCTCCAAACTGCTACCGTTTCTGCTTAAGTTGGCCAAGGAATCTTTGAACATCCCCTCTGGTACTGTGATATTTTCTGTTTTCCAATCTTATTAGGCTTTCCTATTTAATTAAAGGTTAAAAAATCAACATCTGTTGGCACTGGAGTAGGGCTGGCGCATTGCTAAGTGCACCCGCCTTCCACTTTTGTGGCTTGGGACTGATTCCTGGGTCGGGTCTCCATTCTGATCCAAGAGAGTTTTCCTGGGGAACTCTTAATTGTTTTCTCCTCTCCTCCAAAAACAACATTTAATTTGGCTTCTTCTGATTTCAGTTGATTTGTAGTCTCCCCAATTACTACAGCACTCGTGCTCGGCTAAATATCCTTGAGACTTAAATAAAGTAAATATGATTACTAATATTCATATTATTATTGACACTTTTTGATATCGCGGTTTTACATGATCAATAGCATAACGAGACTGGTCCTAGGCTATGCTATATATATAATTTTCAAATATGAATGTTCAGTTAGATTATTCCTTTCAACGTTCTGCTCAGTTCCTTCTCTCTCTTGTAGGTATAAAAGTTCTTAACTACTGTATTTACCCGTGTATAAGTGGATCCCATGTATATGTCGACCCCCCATTTTTGATGGAAAAAAACGCAATTTCTTGATTTCTTTGTCAAATGTTCATGGGACACTAATCTTGTATTCTTCGATTTCTGGAAATGTGGATACACAAAAAAATCAGGGCCTCAAGCGCTTAATAGTTTTGTTGTTCAGCAGCTGTATGCGGGCATTTTGTCCTTGAGTTTCGAAAAAGTTCTCTGAAAATCGAACATGTAAACCTCAAACTCACCAGTTTCGTTGTTCAAGGATAAAGGGCTTTAGAGGATAAGCACAATGCAGCATCACAGAAGCAGGAGTCAATCTTTGAAAATAACTTACGAACGATGCGAAAATGTGCAAGGTTTAATTGGTCCTTGACTTACAATGTGTGGTTCCAGAAAATATCCATACCCCCCCACGGAGGGTTTTTTCCAGTTTGACCCCCCACCCCACTGGATTTTCCGTTCCAGAGGGCTTCACGTTACTCCGCCCACCCCCTGGAATTTCCATGATTTTTCCACTTGGTCCCCCATACCCCTTGGAAAAAAGGAGACTGTAATAAGAGCTGTAATAAAAATTTCATTCTCTCAAAAACGACCGTGGAAATTCTAGACGTATTCACAGATGCTTTGAAATGTTGAAACTAACAACTGAGCTTATTTAACCCTTTAATGTCCTGGCAACTAGCTGACCTTTTCTCTGTTCAATTAAAAGAAGTAAATTCATTTAAAAATCAAAAAAAAGAACTGAAAGTTGGCGCTATTTTAAGTCTATTGTATACGTTTTGTAACCCAGTCGAAGTTTAAATTTATGCGTAGTAAAAACAACATATCAAATTATGTTGCACACAAAGGAAACTATTTATTGCAGAGTTATTTTTGCTGTCACAGCAAAACTCGGGAAAATACCTCAGTGCTAATGTCCATGATATTTTTTTATGTTGCGGGTGTAATTTTTATCCACATTAGTATAATTTGTGAACCATACTGTTTACATTATTTTTCGTGTGTGTTGCTGTGAACTGACTTCGCTTATCAGCGGGAATCATGAGCCTTCACGTAACATGTTTTTTTCAACAGCTGTTTATCAAAGGTCGCTTAAATTTTTGTCATTCACCAAGAACACTTCAATAAAGTTATGTGCTTTGTCTCTGTAGTTTGTAAATGACAGTACATTTTTTATTCCCTAGGATTTTTCAACTAGTGTCACATTTCATGTGTGAAACGTACTTTTCAAGTTCAATCCGGTAACTAAACAACCAAATGAAACCTTTGCCGTCTCTCATCGCCGTCGACGGCTTCAAATACGTCAGGACAAAATTATGGTACTGAAATTATCGACTTTGCTAACATTTACAAACTCATAACTACACGGATAATGATGAAACTATTTCATAACCTGGTTATCGAAGGTTTGAAATTCGCAGAAATTTTGTACTGAACAGGAATAACATGAGTATAATCAAATGATCTCAATCAACTGACTGCACAAATAATGCCATCTGAAAAAGCAACAGATGCGTTTAAGCTAAAAACAAGCTTTAAAGATCTTTAAAAGTCAGCCTTTTTTTTTTTTTACTTCACGTCGAACATGCTGCTCAGGAGAGTTTCTCAGTGCTATCTGTGTCGTCTGGCGGCGGAATAATAGTGGAAAATATATGAGAAGGAATCTTACGTTTATTTCAACGAATTGAATTTTCCAGTTTTCTTGGTTACCTTGAAGAATCAATTGGAAAAGTACGTAAGTGTTTATGCGATCGCATTTCAAAACCTCTGGAAAAAAAAGCTCTTTATGTACCCCCCTCCCCTTCGGAAATTTGCCTCTTTCAGACCCCTCTACCCCTCGGAATTTCCGTAACCCTCCGTTTGAGGAGTATGGATATTTTCTGGAACCACACAATTTCTCAAATGACAAACAAAACAAAACAGAACTCATAAACAAAACAATACGAAGTTTGCAAAAGCATTTAAATCTGCCAGATTTGTATAAAGAATTAAAAAAACAATCATTACCAACCAGCATTTTCACGCTAACACGACTGACGATGCTTGCACGCAAACACGCAAACACGCAAACACGCCAGGTTACTAAGCCGTTGAACGATCGTGTTTTATTTGAAGAAACAGAAATGCCTTTTTAGAGCTTTACGCCTTTGGAAAACGAAAATTTCTAGTGTCTATTTCATATTTGTGCTTGTAAGTTTCTTCCACATTTAGAGTTGGACAAATCCCTTTTATTTCAACTGGAATTGCTTACATTCGTTTTGAAGTCTTTTGTCATTCATTTTGAAGTCTTTTACAATGTACGTCGGCTTTTGTCCACTGCGTTCGTTATGCCCAAGACAACACTATTATGTTAATCTTGAATAAATTACTTAGCTGGAACTTGGCTCAAAATCTTTGACCCATGTGCAAGTCAAGGGCGGTTTTTGGAGCTTCTTTTGAGGCCGTAAAAGGTTGACTTATACACAGGTAAATACGGTATTTCAACATTTTGTGATATGATCCACTTCTGGCTTTCATCATTAGATATTGCGTCTCTTCTTTGTTCTTTCCTGTTAAATGCTCATTGAGATCATTCTTCAGTCTTTGGTGGTATTCTGCTAGGAAATCGAAAACTACATTTACTTGGTTGACTTTGTAATCGGGGTATTGATGTTAATACCCGCCCTTAGTTCTCTGTATTTGTCTTGCTTGGTCTTCCACCTATTATTATTATTATTATTTATTATTATTATTATTATTATCATTATCATTATCATTATCATTATCATTATCATTATCATTATCATTATCATTATTATTTTACTAAAAGAGGATGTTACATGTTGAAACTGATTTTCTTCTCTAATCATTCCATTCACCTAGGTTAAATTATAAACATCCCTTTCGGTACAATAATTGTAGTTTGTGCAGCATATTACAATTGTACTGTGATATTGAGTATTGCTCCATTTTATATTCTAGTAGTGTGGAAGGACAATGAAGTGGTGTTACATGAACCTACTGTAGTTTAAGGGCCTTGCTCCCATTAGTCTCTTATAGCTCACTGAAGAGTATATTCAGGGAAGCTATATAACAATTTCTATTAGAGAGATGTATCCAGGTTTTCAAATTTGGGGGTCCTCTGGAACCCCTTTTTGAAAAATTTGGGCGTCCAGCTAATTAATATTCAAGAATTAATATGCGATCTATTGCTTCTTAATTGCTGCTGCGGTATCCTTTCAGATTTCTGATTGCACAAAAATACCGTTTTATCCCTCCCAATGAATATGTACTTACCGTATTTACCCGTGTATAATACGCACTTTTTTTCGCACAGCTCCGAAAATTGAGATGCGTATTATACGTTTTAGACACGCGTCCCTCCTTAGCATAAAACCGAAGACTCATTGGCTTTTGATTAAAAAGTAAAAGGCTTGACCCAGATCCACTAATAAATTAACCTTTGTTTAAATGAACAACTGAACAACATAGCCTTCACTTTTGAGCGATAAACTGAAACATCAAAATGGCCACGAAACTCCGCTGAAGATCATCCGATTTCACACTGTTATATTATAAAATTTTGCAAAGAACACAACTACCTACTACATGTTACTGGAAATATGGACAAAACGCCACTGATCTTCAATATGCCGCGGAACCGAATGATCAACATTACACCGCAGAGAAGAAAATTAATATCACGCAACTGTTTTGTTGGTGCGTGCTGGTGATGGATCAAGAGGAAAACGGTGCCTAAAGTTGAAAACAAGCACAGGGTTATCAGTGACGCCCAAGAGAAAGGCCGAATGGATGCCAAAGGAATGAAGAGTTTGGCGTGCTCCACGTGTTGGGACTGGGGAGACGAAGAAGCCTGCTTGTTTATGCTTTCGAAGCTCATGTGACTGGAAGCATGAAAGCAGCCGTTTACAGAGAAAACACCAATTTAGCAGTAATTCTTGGCGGATTGACCTCAGTTCTGCCTGAAGAGATGATTGAGTCGTATTTTGTCAAATATGGAGTAGTAAAAAAACCTTGATAACACACAAGACGATCTTGTGGACGGACAACACAATGAACTTGTCGGTGACAAATCTTGTGCGAGAGAAGTGCTGTTCGATTGTGACTAAAAGTTTAAGGTTTCATTTTTTAAACACTTTACATAGGCTTATTTACTTTACTGTTGTATGTAGCGGAGCAAATTTTCTTATCCAGGAAATGGATTTTTTTCACACTAGTTTTGCTTTTTGCTCTAACTTTTTTTTTTTCAAAATGCAGTCCAAAATTGGGGTGCGTATTATACACGGGCGTGTATTATACACGGGTAAATATGGTAAAATGATCAATTTCTTTGAAACTGTTGTGCCTGTTGATTCATCAGTCAAAATGTATGGGCTGTTAAAGCTCCACTAGCCTGCCTCCATCGATCACATCTGAAAACGTCTCGAGGAATCCGTATGCTGTAGGAACTGTTGGTCCCAGTTAATAAATGATCTAGATATCCACAGCAAAAAAAACAGAACTGAATCTCAATTTTCTGTAAAAGAGCATCATTTATTTTAACAACACTTGAGGTGTAATTTAGGAACAAAAGAGTAAACAAATGTAAGCGTTCGATACACAGTTCATTGTCGGCCCCTGCGGCTGTGACTTCGCCATGGCCAATGTTAATAATCAAGTGACTGAATACATTTAAGTTTCATGTTCAACCCGTTAACTTTAACACTCCGAAGAAAAGTTGCATCATTTGCAAAAAAGACAAGTTACGAGCAAAACAAGAACCAAAACGATGACACGTGCACGCCCGGAATTAATATCAACAGGCCAGGGTCGCACAAAACAAAAATTTAACATACTTTGCCGTTGGAATCTCTGTCATTTCACTCACGATAAGCGAACTAATGCTTGAAATTCACTTGGAAAGCATGCAACAAACTGAACTTCGACTGAAATGTTTTATTATTACTGGCGGCAGATCGAAAGTGTCACTGATTGTCTCGCCTAAAAAACAGCTCAGATCATGTCACGCAACACGTGCGAATTCAAAACTGAACTCCTGGAGCTGGGCATAATGGTTGACCAAATGAAATTATTTGACTACAGAAATCCGAAAAAAAAACAGCTTACCTTGAAATTTAAGGAACTCAATCATTTCTCCGTTGTGAGAAATGGGAATGTTCAATTTCCTTCTGAAATACTCTGTTAGCATGTTTTTTCCTGGCGTTCGTAAATTTGCATAAACATGCAATTTTTTTTCTGCGTCCAGTTGGACCCTTTGTTTCATATTCTATGCGTCCAAAAGAAAAAGGAGTGCGTCCCAGGACGCAATGACGCACTCTGGATACATCTCTGCTATTATATCTCTCAGATACTACATGCCCTGTGATTGGCTAAATTAGTGGGCAGCATTCTACAGTATGGCGCACTAAATTAGAAATTTCGTTAAAACATTCTCTAGCAAGTTTTTCGTGTCGTTTTGGTTACATAAACTTTTGAAACTTTTTTGAATCTTGCAAGCAACTCTTTCAAACAACCAAGAACATTTTGTTTTTCAGATTTTGACACGGGAATCTTTGTGGGAGTTGAACTTTCCGGGGGTCTATCAAGTCTCACTTTGCCACAAATTACACGATTTTGTTGTCAAAAAATTTTCTGTGGTGATAGATATTGTGTCATCAAGTCTCAGTGTGCCACAAATTACAAGATTTTTCTGTCAAAAAATTTTCTGTGGTGATGGATATTGTGTTAATACATTTTAGTTTGTCATATTTAGGTATAGAATTTGCAGAAGAACAATTTTGTCATCCCTGAAATTTGAAACCTACAGAAACTTATCAAAATAATATTCTATAATTAAGCAAAATTAATATTCTGAAAATAAAGCTGAGAGTGAGAAATGCATCAGAACTTTAATCAAAAGGGTGGGGGTCTTTTAAATTAAAAAGAAAACTTTGGCAACCTTTTGAGAGTGTGTACACATGTCACATTATATTGTGCCTTATGTCACAAAACAATTTCTTTGTTGTAGGACTCCTTTCACATGCAAAAGCCAGTGAAAAAGATGGATCAGGGACAAGTTCAACAAACCCTGTAAGTAAAGAAGAAAAGGTATCAGGACAAGGGGACATAATGCGTTTTCTATTGCCACCACTGTGTCACATGTCAGCTGATGAAAATATGCGCGTGATTTTGATTGACAACAATGGACCTGAACTCCTCTCAAGGTGTTACTTTCAACAATGGAAAATCTGGAAGGAACTTGAGAAAACTGGTGGGGAACTTGCAGAGTGTGAAACGTGCCTTGTTACAATACTTGGCATAGTTTTGAACTTTTTTGTGACAGAAGCCAAACTTGTAGCAAACAATGTTGTATTTCAAGAAATAGGCAATCATGTCCATGCATCTGTTTCACTAATGATGTCCTCCAACAATGATGTGCTTCTTTTCAACACGGTGGTGCTTTGGTTACTTTTACAGAAAAACAGTTTAGATCATGGGGCTTCAAGGAAACCAGAGGAAATGTTTCAGTTTCTAAGCACATCAGTTCACTTCTTAAGAGGAACAAGGCCTTTTATTTGCGAGAAAGAACTTTGGATAGAACGCAGCCTAACTATACAGGCCACCATATGCCAAAAAGTGTCAGGAGATGTTACAGAATTGTGGTTCCTTTGTTTGCAAATAGTTTTTGACTTGTATAACATGTTGCCTTTGATGAGGAAAGTTGTACAAGACAGTGGCTTGTTGGAAGTGATGAGAATGCATGTTAAAACTTGCGTCCAAGACCAAAACATTTCTGAAGAGGACAGAAATGCCCTTCTTGATTTGGTAAGTAAAGTGATTAATTAATGTGGGTTGTTAAATTTTTCTTAACCCATTAACACCTAAAATGCACGGAATTGCTACAACAAGTTGCAAAAATAGTGGAGACACTTCATCTTCTTGGGGCGTAATTAATTTCCCTATTATCTCTCACACTGCAGCCCCCCTCCCCCCCCCCCCCCCACCCTTTCCCCTTATCAGTGTTGCTAGCAAGACAAAAAAATTTAGGGAACTTAAGCAGTCAACATTGAAAGGGGGAGGCGGAAGAGGAAGTGGGCAAGGTTTAAATTCTAGATACGGCGGGCATTGGAAGCTAGACAAGGTGCTTTTGAATGAAAGTGTCTCAACAATTATTTTGCAACTTGTTGTAGCATATTCTGGCGTTAACCAGAGTGATATCTTTCAGTATCACTGTCAATTGGGGGAAGCGCTTTAAAGTTATTTTCTCTTTTGTTATTGGGTTTGAGTGAAGCGAGGCACTTAAGCCTGGTTTTCACTAGTGAAGCAAGCACAAGCATAAGTAGCTTTTGCTGGTGAAAAGGGACGTCGGCATACATGCAAGCATCAGAATTAACTATGGCATGCTCCATTCTGTTCAAATGCTCAGAGGCAGGGAATCTGGAATGATTGTTTTAATTTTCCAGATGAGCAAATTTCCTTGTGCTTATGCTGCATTTTGTTTTCACATGACGCAAGCATACGCAAGCATAAGTGCAAGCACAAGGAAAAGGAAAAATTTTATCCTTGTGCTTGTGCTTGTTCTTATGCTCGTAAACGTCAACCCTGTTTCACAGTGAAATAAGCACTCTTATGCTTGCGCTTGTGCTTGCGTTGCTAGTGAAACCCAGGCTTTACTCTACATGTCGATTGCAATTTTTCTTGTGTTGCTGACTACTTGCCTGGATTTGATGTGGGGGCCTGAAGCCCACAAGGTGAAAGGTAATGAACAAAATATTACAAAATATTGTTTTCTTCCCAAGGCAAGTGAATTTGTGTTCAGTTATTGGTGTTTAACAAATCGATTGGTCCTACTTATCAAAGCATGGAAAAGCTGTTGAAACAGATGTTGCAATTTGACCTTGTTTTGTCATTGGTATTGAGATGTGATTTGTCCTTGTTTCAACTTTCCTGTTCAAGTTCTCTCTGTTTTCGAAGTTGTGACATTTTATCAATATATTTCCCTCGGCCATTTAAAATTGATAAGATGATTGCAGAATATTTTTAGTTCTGGAGCTACACAGTTGGAAAACTTGACTTAGTGACCATGTCTGCAGTAGGTGATGAGGCAATACAATAACAATAATAATAATTATTGCTATACACAAATCCCAGTTACATGCATATCGCTGGTGACCCCCATTTTTTTGTCCTTTTTGGCAAAAGTAGATCATTGCCTTTCTGTGTGACAAATCTGTACGTGGGAAAGTTTTGGGCACGAACGTCCTTAAGGATGTTCATGCCCAAAATGTTCCCACCTAATGACCATGTCTATAGTAGGAGACAAACCCACTCTCTTAACTACTTCTAAATAATCAATAGGTAGAAAAGATTTTTTCTTAAGACAGATACTGCTTTCCTGCTACCTGAGGTCTCTGATGGTCCTCACCTTCTCAGTGAAACCTCTGCTACGTGCAGTATATAAAATTTGGTTTAATAGAACATGCTGTAAGTATGACGATAAACTTCGAAACGAACACAACCTCCACACAACATACCCACATCAAAATTATGAAATGGTTTTTGCGATGCTTCTAGATTAAATTTCAAATTGATGCAACACAACCATCCTTCTCAGAGAAAGTTGTAAAATAATTGTTGGTTTTGAATATCTCAATGGAAGGAAGACAGCTCAGATGCATTTCCTAATCTTTGATTTCTGCTTGTCTTAAGTGTGTCCTTTCCAGCTTTGTTCACCTATGTTCCACACTATCATAGATTTTAAATGTAAAAAAACAACGAAAACAGGAGTTACATAGGGAGGGTGACAGTATTACAATCTTCGTATGTCCCAGTACTGTGCAAAAAGAATGCAAACAAATTTCAACAAAATTTGGTTATTGTTCTCTCGAAATTTCGGGGAAGAAGTGTGATTTTTCGAAATTTCGCAGAGCTGCATAAAAGTTCGAACACAGGATTTCAAGCAATTTCCTTTCCTTTACTCAATTGATACTTCGTCAATAAAAAGATACAACAGTGTAATGCCCTTATCGTTTTGATTGAAGTCACACTGATAAGTTAAATTTGATGCTTACAAGTTCACTTTTCTTCTCGCATCAAGCTCTTTTATCCCCACTTAGATAAATGATCACTCCTCCTAAGTCCTGGTCAGTGGTGTTAACCTCTAGGTTGAAATCTGGTTCTGGGACTGTCATAATATGATGTCTAAGGCACCAGTAAAGTCAAGAAATGCATTCGAATTGTCGTTGTCAACCGACGCCATTTCAGATTGGAATACATGCCCTAAAACCCAATTCTTGGTTTTCAAGTCACTCAAGTAACACACAAAGAAAATAAAAACTAATCGCTTACCATTCAACAAATTTGTAGTCGGGTAATAAATAATGAGCATGTCAAAGTTTTAAGCCGCGGCAACAAGCGGTTTTTGCTCGCATCAGTGGTGAGATTTTTTCACATTTTGTTGCGTTGCCAGCGTGTGATGAAAATCACAAGTGTAGCCACCCTTGAACTGGCGACGCAACAGCTGAAAAAAATGCAGAAAAAATTCGCGAGAAATTGCATATTGGCGCATGTAATCACTAAAATTTTTCAACAACTACAGTCGAAGCTCTCAGTAAGCGACTAGGTCAAGTTGCAACCACCAAAGTGAAACCCGGGTGGTAAATCCCCGTTAAAAATTCACTCATAAGCTACCATTCCCGTAAGTGGAGAAAGAAGTTTCCAGCTTTTAATGGGTGCATTCCCGAACGCTATCTTTTCTACCATCAATAATAATTTAAAATCCCAGAGACTTTTGCTGAAAGCTCTCGTAAGCGACCACCCTCTATTGTTTATAATTTTGGTCGCTTACAAGAATCGGCTCTCGCAAATTCCCAGGGTGATCATTTATGAAGGCTTCGACGGGGCTTTTTCGAATGTTTCAAGGACGTTTGCGCCCATTGCTACTGCGCATTTTTCCGCGCATGTTACACACACGTCATGCATTGCACACCACGCAGGTAAACACGATGATAAAGGCGCAAAAAATTTCAAAAAGAATCGAACGAGAAAGTATGTGGCAGCAAGGGATAGCTGTGGACCCAGGTCTTCCTTGCCTTAAAATGTTTGATTTTCATTTTTCGGCACAAAGGATTAAGATGTTCTTCTTTCCTGATTTCTTTGGAGTACCCCTTTTAAAGAAGGCTAACAGTATTGTCTCTGCCGTGCTCAGGGGGACTGTTGTTGCACCACCTGCAAAGTAAGTTTTCAGTGAATATCTTACAAGAAATGTAGATTACCATATCCACCTATGCAAATATGGTGGATTCTCGGTTGTTGCCCGGGACGAGTTGTATGAAAGCGAGACTAGTTGAGCCTCCGTGTTTTGTTTTGACAATGCTTCCCCAGAATAGTCTTGCTTCATCGACGATTTGGACTGTTTTATTTCGCTATGCCTAGGAGTTTTTGTGTTCCTGAATGCCACGAGAAGGGATAGAAATTGTCCAACGTTCACGTCTTAGGCTGAAAATAGTGGATGGGTGCAATTCGTTGAGATGAAGGAAGTGAGTTCACGATCACTGAGGGGAGTGAAGTTTCTACTCTACATTTCAAGTCGGAAGATCTTAGAAAATTGTTTAAATGACGAGCTCATGTGGTGTCTGGTGGTGTTTCAACACAATTTGCATGGTGTATGAGGCCAAGTAAGCAAAAATAGCCACAAGTCTAGGGGGCATTGCGGAGTAACAAGCTGATAGTCTAATGAAACAATTTTGATATACCGTAAAAGAATGTTAACTTACCGTTCAGTAGACTACCGGAACTTTCGAGGTGCAGCGGCCTCTCCATATCCCACTGTTGCTGGGTATAAATGCCATAATTTTGGCAGTCACTTGCGGCTCCTGTGGCTGGCCTCGCCAAACGAAACAATTTGAGCTCGAAGTTATTAACTCGCTTTCTCATTCACGCCGAGAAAACTCTCTACGTGGCGCTCGAAGTTGTTGAAACTGCTTAAATCATCCCGAAAAGAAATTCTTGAACGAAAACGTTTGATAACTTGTGAGTTTCGGTAGAAAGTAATCCCAGCGCTAACGGCTGCCATCTTTGCGAGGTTTGCAAAGTGTAGAGAGAATCGGAGAGAGAAGTCTAGGGTTGGTAACTAAAACCGCAGGCAGAGTGCAGGCTCAGTACATGTCACGAAATGATAAGAGACAAGAAGATCTTTTAGATCTTATAACTGTGCTTTGAAAATTTATCTGTTTGCTTACCACTATAGTCTCAATGTAGTGCACATTCCAAAGCAGTCCATGATGATTCACTGATGACTATAGACACAAAATCACCTGATCAATCTGCAGCAACGGCTACACACACATGAAATCTTTGATTGCACTATCAGTCGTAGCCATTGTGAAATCTCCAATGACATAATGGTCTTAATTAATCTGGAACTTTCTTTGGGCTACATGTACGTATGTATGGGTATGAACGATACAATAATAACAGTATTCACAACTTACAGATTTCTTTCTTAAAAGTCACGATTAAATTATTTGTTTTTTTACGTGACTAAGGGCTAGCAAAGTAGTCACACGAGTCACATAATTCAAGTATTACGTTATCCATGGCTATCTTTAGATCTCTTTACTACGGTGCTTATTTCCCTACTAATGAAAGTTGCAAAGTCGACAGATTCAATTCCATGGATGACGTAATGCCTTTTTTACATATTCAATACTCCCTTCGAATCAAGCGCTTCAATAACACAAAAAGGAAATATATTTTGTTCTAAATAAAGAGTGGAATATTCATAAAGTTTTAAGTACATTAACGTTTTAACAGCTTTTGCCGAATAAACATCGTAAGTTGCGTGATTCAAAGTCCACTGACTATGTGGCCTAGTGGAAGTTTGGTTCAGCTCACCGACAAAACAAAAAAAAAAACAACGTGCAGAGCAAGAACCGCACTTGGCCCATGGCCTGCGCGGTTAATAACGGAAGTCGTGCAATCTCCAACAGGACACGCAACATACAAAATAGAGGGGTACAGAAGTCTCTAGAAGTGTTAGACGAGGTCAAAGTAAACTAAAATTTACATTTCTACCTCACAAAATTTTGTTATTTATCCTGAAAAGTCTGAACTTTTGGTCCTTATGTACCTCATACACTAAAAAGTAGATCTTCTTTTATGCATTAGTTCATATTGTGTTGTTTATACGGTTTCGACAGTCCAAAAACGTCTTTATACGCTAAACAGTTAACCCCATTCAGACACCCTCTACCATCAAATTATTACAAAGGCGCTTTTCTTCTTTATTTATTAGTAATACAAACTAGCCCCTCATAATAGATGTTATACAAAAAACAAAGACAATTCGTTAACAGAAAGACAATACATGTAATATCGATTTGGTTATACATTTGTAGAGTTATCTGTCCGCCACATTATTTTTATTGTTTCAATTTTGTGGAGGTGTTATTGAATATAAATAAACATTAAACAGTATCCAACATATATTTCTTGCATTGGTGAGGAAAGTTCCACTCTCTAATAAGCACCTCCCCAACTATATTTTGCAAAAGAAATATGTGTTATGCAGAAAGCTAGTACAAAAAGGGCCTGTTATGTCTATAATTTAAATGGTTGTGCCACAATTTACTTAACATGCACTGTACATGTGTGTTGGACGTTTGAACTGTACCTCTGTGTTTGAAACAAAAAATTAATGGTTCTTTGTTTATCATATACATGTAGTATTTATGGCTTGTATGGCAGTTAATGCCATGGTTGTCTTTAATGTCAATGACTTGAAGTACAAGATACCTTTACTTTCCTACTCATTGTGTGATACATGTCAATGTTGTTATAAACCTAATAACAAGGCAAATTATTGATCACATAAAATCGTTCAAATTTTCGTATTGTCAAATACATTCTAAAGAATTTAGACTCAACTAGATAATAACATCAATATCACAACTCAACACTTTCCTCAGCTACATGTAGGGAACCGAAGAAATATGAAGAGACTGTCCATAAATAAATGTCTGACAAGAATCACAATTCAAAATAGTCTCTGTGAGAATCTGACCGTGAATTCTCATTATGAGAAGATGTAACAGAAGAGGCCCTCTGACTCACTGAACTGTAATGGCTCTCTGGCTGAAACGATCCTGCTTCACATGAAAACTGATGAGAATGGATTCCAGCTCCATGGTGCAAGTGACCGCTAGAAGGCTGAGAGCCACTGTAGTTGTTACTAACACCAGAGCCAAACATAGCAGGTGTGGGTGCCCCCATGTATTGTCCATGGTCAAGGGGAAACGATTGTGGTTGACCTGACAAAGCCATTGCAACCACTTGCATAGCAGATGCACTACTACTGCCAAGCAAAGTTAGGCAGTCAGTCGTCTCTGTCATTGAGGTCTCGAAGACCTTGTTTGACTGAGCAAAGGCATCCAGAAGATTCTTTTTCATGGCAACCTCATCTTTAGCAGTGCTCGATAGGATTTTATCCCGTTGTGCTTGAGACAAGTTTTTTTCCATGTGTTTTCGCTTGTTGTCAACCAGTTGAGCTATTTTAGCTGTATTTACTCTAACCTTGCCCTTTGCTTTAGCTTTAGAAGAATCATCCTCTGAGCACCTGCTTTCTTCTACACTTTTTTGACTGATACTTGATAAGTTATCTGTCTCATGATCACCATCATCATCACCAAAATAGTATGGGGATGGGGAATGTGAAGACTCTGAAACAGAGATGTATCCAGGTTTTCCTCTGGACCCCTTTTTGAAAAATTTGGGGATCCATTGCAAAATTTAGGGGGGTCCAGCTAATTAATATTAAATAATTAATATTCGCTCTATTGCCTCTTAATTGCTGCTGCAGTACGTACCCTTTCAGATTTCTAAATTGCATAAAAATAAAGTTATCCCTCCCCACGCATAAGAATATCTACTTAAAATGATCAATTTCTTTGAAACTGTTATAAGCTCCATCTGAAAACGTCTCAAGGAATCCGTATGTTGAAGGAACTGTTGGCTCCAGTTGATAAATGATCTAGATCTCCACAGAAAAAAAAACACAGAACTGACTCTCAATTTTCCATAAAAGAGCATCATTGATTTAACAACACTTGAGGTGCAATTTAGGAACAAAAGAGTAAACAACTGTAAGCGATCGATACACGGGTCATCATCGGCCCGTGCGGCCGTGACTTTGCCGTGGCCAAGGTTGATAATCAAGCGATTGAATACATTCAAGTTTCATATTCAACATGTTAATTTCAACACTAACTCCGAAAGAGTTGCATAATGTGCAAAACAGACAAGTTACATGCAAAACAAGAACCAAGACGATGACACATGTGCACCCGGAATAAACAGGGTTGCACAGAACAAGAATTTAACACACTTCACTGTTGGATTCTCTGTCATTTCGCTCACTATAAGAGAAATGAGAAATGGGAATGTTTAATACGCTATTCCCATGTTTCACCTGCCATTCGCCATTGGCATAAAAGTTAACGTTCTTTTTTTTCTGCATCCAATTGGACTCTTTATTCCATATTCTATGCGTCCAAAAGGAAAACGAGTGCATCCCAGGAAGTAATGACACACTCTGGATACATCTCTGCTAAAATGCCTAAATGTTACATAAATCAAAATATTGTAAATATGAATTAATTTTAGCAATTAACTTTACCGAATGTAACAATATGATGACTTATTGCTTCATTTGTTATTTTATGTTGATTATTAAAAAAACTTGTGGAACAGATATTATTGTAGGATGTTACCTACCATAAGACTCAAATTTTTATATTTCTTTTCTTTTCTTTCCTTTGCCAATAGATACTGAACTGGATTTTGTAAAGGCACTTCAATATTATTACATCAATCAGTAAATTGAATTTGTTTCTATATAAAGTTCGCAACATTATAAATAAGATATGACCATGACCTCTGGTAGTTGCCAAGGTTAACTGCCAGCAATACATGCCATACCATTTATAGTATACAGAGGTTGATATTATTATAAGCAATCAGCTCTATTTTAACAAAGTCCTCTTCAATTGTTATCACCTTGCCCATGCACGAACCATGCATTTGGTTTTTACTTTATTTTGTTATGATCATAAAGAAAATATAAAGTTATTGACTGATTAATATGATTGATGTAACAATAATAATAATAATAAACTTTATTTAAGCGTCAATTCAATAGCACTTCAGCACTTATTGAGGACACTACAAATCAACTCAAGTCCACTCAACTCCACTCAAGGCAAATCAAAAACCTTGAACTTCACTGTCATTTTCATCCTGAACTGATTGTTCCATCACGTCACTGTCAATACCAAATAGGATTGTGCTTGTCGCAGGAGAGCCTCCCCAAATTTCATTAAGGAGATTGAAATTTTCCTGCTGCCACTAAGACTTCCCTCGTTCACCGCAGTCCAGTAATCTTGACGAATGTTCTTTATCTTTTCTTTGACTCTATCATAGCCTTTCTTGATTGCCAACTTTTCCTCATCATTTTGAGATTTGAAACTTTCGTATTCCTCTTTGGCCATATCCTTAATACTTGTTTCCGTTTTGGTAAGGCATGGCGTTCCAAAGTCATCAGGATACAAGTCTGAGTCACTTGACAGCTTTCATTTCTTCCTGCCCGATTGCAAGTCATTATTTTTGTCCAGTCCGGATGTTTGCTTTGACTAGTCATCATGATCAGGTGTGAGAGAACGAAATACAAGAGGACTTGCCGACCTTGCAGTCGAAATATTTTCGGTTTCTGGCAAAGTATATCTCCGTTTAGCACCGCGGGCAGCCCCACGATGTAAGCGATCGGCCATCATGGCCGTTTGTTGTCAATATTCAAAGGGTCTAGAAACAAGTAAAAAGTTGTCCTGGGTAGGCGAGGTGCCCCTAGCAGAGCATTTACAAGGCAGCTGGGGCTACCCTGGCCTTACAACATTGTTTATTTCTTTTCAACTTGAACAGAATGTGCCTTCATTGTAGAGTAATTGATCATCTTTGTAATTCATCCATGTAGGGAACACTGAATATTTACCGGTGTTACCATTAAGCATAAGCATAAGCATAAGCATAATTTATTCACGATGAAAAAATAAAATATAAAAATACATCATGAAAAGGAAACACGAGGTTGACGCTATCTATAACATTTCCTGGAATTAAAAACTAAAACAAGCATCATAATTACATATTTACAAATTTACAAATTAAGGAACGACTTCAGTCTGGTTTTAATATTACAAAGGGTAAGAATAAATTTTTTACCAAAAGATTATTGTGATGGCAGAACTGCTTCAGAATGCTGTAATTACCGTTTGTGATGATATGTTTGGCAGTCTTACTAATACTAGTATTAGCTATTGACGTTTTTGAGTCTACATCCAGGACAGCCTTAACAAGAAGATGTTTTAGATCTTATAACTGCGTTTTGAAAATGTATCAGTTTTCTTGCCACTATAGTCACAACGTAGTGCACATTCCAAAACAGGCCATGTTGATTCACTGATGACTATAGACACAAAATCACCTGATCAATCTGTAGCACAACAACTGACAACA
>NC_090896.1:33872851-33932851 GCF_036669925.1 Montipora capricornis
AAAATGGGGCAGTTGATGTTTTGTGAAATGTTTACATATCGTCTTCTTTTACGCTGAGGTATCACCAAACTGAACAGCGTTTTGAATGTCTTGCCATCGGAGATTTCAGTGAACATTGTCCATCCAAACTGGTAGCAGTGGAAACAGTCATTAAAATGGAATCCATCAGCGAAAAGTCTCCAAATTGTAGTGCTCTTTTGGTTAACCTTTGATTAGGGATTCCTGATGCAATTTTATTTGCTTCTATGTCATAAAACATAGGTCAAAATGTAAAAGCATTAAAGTTTAGGTGTTTTAAATCTTGTGTTGGGATTGCATTCCATGGGAGATAACATCTTTCTTGTTAAAGCCAAGAAAATATGAAAATATGATATGATAGTCCAAAGGAACCCAAAGAGATCTGCAGTCCATCTTTGGTGAATTTCTAGTTAAAGAGCAAAAATAGTCAACTCTTTTTCTTATTGGAGCAAATATTTTTTTAAAATGTAGCTGAAAACTTTTTGGTGAAAAATTAGACCACAATAACAACCTTATAGCACGCACCAACGTTTCCAAGGGTAACATAATGCGATTGTTAGAGTTCGTTCTGCGGAATAGCTATTTTACTTATGAAAAGGAGCACGATCATCAAACGTTTCGATGCGCCATGGGCTCCCCTGTGAATGCAACCATAACCAACCTGGTGATGGAGTTTGTAGAGGAAAGAGCAATTTCCATGGCCGCCCACCCTCCAAGATGGTGGTATAGGTACGTCAATGACAGCCACGTTTGGTCTGTCAAAGGAGTATGTGCAGGAGTTCCATGCTCACCTCAACTCTATTAACCCACACATACAATTTATTAGTGAGGCTGGAAGAGACTACGGTCTCTCCTTTTTAGACACTACAACAGTTAAACCAAATGGTCGCATACAGGTCAACGTGTACCGGAAGCCAACACACACTGACAAATATCTTGATTTCTACTCTTATTACCCAGCTCAACACAAAAGATCAGTAGTTAATACACTCCTGGATAGAACGGAGAAGATCCCATCAACAAATAGAGGGAAACACAAAGAAAAGCTACATGCAATCAAAGTCTTCATGAACAACAACTATCCCTTGCAATTTATCAAGAAATGTGACTCCACACGCAAAGCCAGCATCACGACTCTAACACTAACAACACTGCAAATGAAGTAACAACACCATTTGTTGTCCTACCCTACGTGAAAGACGTAACAGAAAGAATGTCGACAGTGCTAGGCAAGAACGGAATCAAAGTTGGTTTTAACCACTCAGCACTTCAGGCACAATCTTTTCAAGACCAAAGGACAAACCAACCCTGTTTCAGTCTCAATGTATTGTTTAAAAGGTAAACTGCCTTGATTGTGATTTCGCACATTATGGCCAAACGGATAGAGCTCTTGCCACAAGGCTTAGTGAACATAGAAGAGCTGTCCATGTTTGCGACGGCAATTCTAAAATTGCGCAACAAGCAAACCAATTTGGCCATAATATGGACTTTGACCATGCCACTCTAGATGGCAAGGCAGTTGACTATCACAAAAGACTTCCTGGAGGCTTGGCATTGAAATGGCTCACCCAATTTATACATTTTTTGAAATCAGAAAACACGCCATCTCGATGAAGCAATCTCATGATTTGCTTTCTGTATAATCGAATGTAAAATGGTTTACAAAATTGAAAAAAAAAAACAACGGATGGACGCAATCCATTGTTTACTTGGCGTAGAATGTTTGAGTTTCATGCCGTGGTCCGTGACATTATAATCAGTGTGGCCCATTGCGAATTTTATTGGGAGTCGATCAATGCAAGAGTGACCAGACACAAACATTCACATCAAAACGGACTATCCGGCTCTGAACAAATGCCTTTGGAGTTTGAGTGTGAACCATTTAAAAAATGCACAACACTCGTCCATGGGGCAGTGTATCTTTTCTCCCGCCTTGTGCTGTCCACACCCATTCATCCGCTTGTACCCAGTCTCTATTAGCTGGTGATATCTAGGACATCTGTGATCTTCCAAATTTATCGAAGGGATGCCCAAAGATTTTAGTAAGTCTTTTTCCAAGTGGCCACCTTTGTAGGCGACGAGATTCCTTTACTTGCTCTTCGACTTGAAATATAAAGCCTCCACTATGTTTGCAAGGTCTTTGCAATCAATCGCACATTCCTCCAATCTGGTGTCAAAAGGTAGACCTATCACGAATTTGGACACGAAAACGGCCCTTCATCTGTCGGCATCGTTCAAATCGCGAAAACGACATGGCATTTTTAATTTATAATTACCACATTCGTTTTCGCGATTCGCCCAGCCGAGTTCGCGACAGTAAAATTGATCGCCGATCATGAATCCATCTAAGTCCAGGATAAGGCACACTTGGTCCAGCTCTCCGAGGTTTGCATGTTGGAGCTTAGTGATATCTTCCGAGTGAAAACGAAGGCCATTGTCAGAAATTGACAACCCCCATTCCTCTTTTAGACACAAGAAACACCGGTCGTTCTTCAACCTAGTGGCACAGTCTCCATGGAAGGCAACGCCATTTCTGTTGAACATTGGCGCCTCCCATTCTTCCTTTGCGCAAATATAACATCGATCCAAAGCCATGGCGAGAATCACAGGGGAAATAACTAAGCTAATAGATGTCTCATAGCGATCTTGTCGTTTTAGTTTCTCGAACTCGTCTAAAAACTTTGGTTTATAAGGCTTATTTTATTAGCCAGAGAGATACTTTCTTGACGTCAATAAACAAAAAAAACATTGATGTCATCCTTAATTCTTCTTTTCTGGGAAAGGTATTTGGTTTCGCATGATGACATAGTACACCTGCTTCGACATGTTGTTAGGCTAACTAATGTCAACTTTAAAAAAATCAATGATTTCACACTCCTACGCTAACGGATATTCACGTGAGCTAACATCACTCGTTCAAGTTTGACTAGAACGTAAAATTACGGCAATTATCTCATGATCGGATTGTCAAAAGCAAATTATCCCATGATATTACGCTGCATATTTTTGAAGATCCTTTATACTATAAAATTCGTTGTCACCTCTTCTTTTTCTTCTTCTTTTTTCAAATCTTGTGACTCTCTTTGGTAGCTTATAGAAGCATCCAAGTTTTGAGTTTGCTCGCGTCGCAACCGGAGTTGGGTGTCCTGTGGTAAAAGGTCCAACGGTATTTTCACCACGAGCTGTGCTGGTTTCTTGACTCTGATATCTTGGTGCGGCTCTTTTGTTCGGTCGGATCTCTTCTGGCTCCTAGCTTGGAATTTACTGCTGCTCATGGTGATACGACCGGCTATGACCGAGTTTGTATATTGGATGTGGTGTTTAGCGGCGTTTGAAAAAATGAACTTTTTTTCACCAGGCTAACTTGTGTTCAAATTATGCATCATAGCAACGAAGGGCAATTGATGTAACTAGAGAAAAATCTGAAATCTAACTAGCTGCGTTAACCGGGAAACACTTCTCGAATACATTGTCGACAAGTATAATAACTCGAAAGTTTGTCCACTGGAAGAGTGAAGTTTCAACAAAAGTGTCTTTTCACAAATTCCATTAACAGAATGTATTTTTGCTCTGATCACTGGATTCGATTCGCGCTTCCCAAAAGTTAGGGCCCTCCAGAAAAAAAACCCACGGTAGCTACTTCGGAATTAGCACAACACTCTTTGTTTTAAAGGAGTGCTAACGCGTGCACGGTTGGTGACGAGACCAAAACCATCTTCTTTAAAAGATGTGGTGAGAAAGCAGCAAGACTTGTGTGACACGACAAGAGAAGACACATCTTTGTGCCCTTTGACGAGTGTCCCTGGTTGGAGTTCCATGATTTAAGTCAGCAGTGTTCAGGAGATTTTTGCAATTCTGCATCCACCTTGTGGTCCTTTTCCAGGTCTATAAAGCTTGTTTTTCTGTTGCTGCTGCTACTGCCGCCTCTCATGGAGCTTTATTTTTGAAAGGTGTGCTTTTGGTTTCGGTGAGGCAAGCAAAAAGACACGGCTTAAAAACATCAGAGGACCACAAAAAACTTTTTAGTTTTTATGTATGTTATGGATACATGAACTTTTTTCCTATGAATGTTAAGAGCACGTGAATTTTTTTTGTTGTATTTTTTTTTTTTCAAGAAAGAATGGTTTGGTGCTAGTGAGTGAGTGGTGAATTTGGATGGACGAGACCAAAAAAAGAGGATAGGTGGCCGCTGCCTCGACCAAAAGAAATGTCGTGGGCTGGTAAGCGCTCAGGCCGCTGGTAGTTCTGGCTTTCATTCCACATCGCTTTTTTTTTTTGTCAAAGACGAAGAGTAGGAAAAAATCTTTTGGCGAATGGTTTCGACTTTGTCTCACAGTTGGGGATCATTTCAGCAGGGATTTTGTTGATGTGGTTGTTTGTGTCAACTGCATTTGGAACTTTTTTCCTCTTTGTGTGTTATATGTGTTTTTGTATCCATACGATTTTTGAGTAGACAAGAACTCGTGTGTTTTTGATTTTTTTATGGCCACTACCTTTTTTGGAATGTCGATAGTTTCGTCTTCGTTTGCTGATTGTGTTCAATTGGCCTCACCATTGGAGTACAGATGCAGCATCCAAGGGTTTTGTTGGCTTTTTTTGTTACAGGTTTGTCAATGTATTTTTGTCCAGGTTTCTTTTGCTTTCTCAAGGGTGTGTCGTTTTGTTAACTTTTGTTCTCTTTGATTGTAGTTAGCTTCAGTTTGAATGTTTCGTTATTTTTTCTCAAGCGTTTTGTTTTTGTATGTAGGGGTGGTTTTCTTTTCGATCGCCGTCGTCTGTCAACTGGACACAGGCTGGTTGTCAAGGTGGCATTTCGTTTTTTTTTTTGGTTGTCGTGTTCAATTTCCTGTTGGCGATGGTGTTTCTACCAGGTGTACAATCTGGGAAAGGTTTAAAGAAGAATCGGGTTGTGCTAAATTGAGAAGAAATTCTAGCAGTTCCGTCTCTGTGAAAGGTGTCATACATCCAAGCGTAACATCATTAAGTTAAAAGTAAAACAAGAACTGTATTTTAAACGTTTAGTAGCTGTTGATAAAGGCAGACGTTTATGTACAACAGGTGAAAAAGAGTCCATCAAGTGACAAATAGACTTGAAAAAATTTACATGTTTATGAGATGTCTTTACGACCGGAAGTATAACACGGACCACACACCATGTAATGTTCTCCTTGACGTGTGACATAATGTTCGTAATACGTATGTCTATCGTACAATAAACGACAGGGCCGTCGCATGCCATTGAGATGAATGCGTAGTTCTCGTATGGTGGCCGTTCTGGTAATGTCTGGGTGCGTGTACTTGACTTGTCCCTCGCGCAGCAAATCGTCCTTGTATTTGGAACGTAATTTTTCCATGACCCGTCTCAAGAAAGCCAAGTTGACTGCGGGGGGTAAGGGAATGCCGTTTCTCAAGTCTCTCAATAATTTAATGATGGAACGAAAAAGCCCAAAAGTATAAGCTCCCCTGTGGTTGTCCGAAGCCATCAGTCGCAATCGTGTGGGATCGTCTAGCTCCACCGGAGGGGGTGCAATTTGGGATTCGGGCGAAATGAGATTGACGAGGTGTTTGCCACCACCCCCTTGCTGAGAACGGGTCTCGTTGTTGGTCTTCTTCAACCGTTGTACTTCACGACGAATGCGATCTATGGATTCCTAACCTATAATGTAGTGTAAGTTTGAAGTCTTGATGAAACATAGTCACTGTCTTCCTCGTTGTCGTCCTCTATGTCACTGTCTTTGCTTTCCAGAAATTTTGTTTTTCTATTAGGTAACGCGCCAGAGTCCTTGTGACGATGCAATTCTTTTTTTCTTTTTGCGGATGCAAGTACATGAGACGATTGGTCCAACACGTTCGCGGGTGAATGAATTTAGGAAACGTCTTTAATTTATCTTTGGTTTTTTTGACGAGTTTATGGTTCTTGTGATTATGAAATAAGAGTGCTAGAGAAGTGACTTCTTCACTATTGTCTTTGTTGAGAGTCTTTCCCTTGTAGACAAAATGTTCGACGGCCTTCCAATTCCTATAAAACATACGCAGTGGATCTTCATCTGACATATCTTTTTTCATTTATTTACGTTTTTTGTTCATCATCTGCCTATAAACCGTCATGGCGAAAGGGATGCGACCGGAGAAAATGGTTCTGGTGATCTCGCGATTAGTACGAGTATCGTAGACCACTTGTTGTAACACACCGTCGCCTCTAAAACGGTCTAAATCGTTGCCAAAACCCTCGTAGACCACTCTGAGATGATTGGGCGAAGGTCTATTCAACGCCATCCAAGATCAACACTTCTGTAGGCCCCTCGCAGGGTAGTATATGCGACACAAATTTATGATTCTGCGCATTTCGTTCGGGATGACAATCTACGAACAAATAACCTCCTCGCTCGGATGATTTGGATTTATAATAGTCAATTAATTCTGACGTCATTTTGGGGTTTCCCTGTTCGATGAATTTGGATAGCATATTTTTTATCTGCAATTTTTCGGCCGTAAAATTGAAAATGACCATGCCAGAAAATTGAGATCGTAACGACACGGCCGTAGGAGACAGAGGGAAGAGTGTTTGTTGAGTCAGAAACACCAGTATGTTAGAATGATGTACGGTGCGAGTGAGAAAATTGTACCATGTCTTTGTCCTGATACATCTGGGCCATAAAATCGTCAAAGAGGATGATTCTTGGTTTTCCATTTTTACATTTTCATTATAATTGCGAAAGTAGCGGGTATTCGCCACTGCGTCCAAAGTGAACACCGTTTTCTTCGAGACTATCGAACACCGGTTGCCAATTGGAATTGTAAAATAATAGAGTATTTCGTGTATGGGGGTCGATTTCCAATGTCCTTCTTTGTTTTTCTTTTGGCTCTTAACCATACGATTGGCATCCAATAAGACCTTGCTCAAAAACCTGGTTTTGCCTGTCATAGTAACTCCCATGAGCGGGTAAATGCCGTGCAACACAAATTGTACGGGTGGACATTCTTGGAAGCCTTCTCTAGTTAAGATGTGAGAAAGGGCATTATCGTCAGTTTCGTCCACCCCTTCTAAATACAGCATCTGTGCCAAGAGGTTTTCCAATTCTCGCCCCTCGACGTTCATGCGTTGCTTGCTTGCGGCCATGTCTTGCACGAACGAAAAACAAAACAAAACAAAAACGAGGCCGGTTTGAATCTTTAATGACTTCAGTTCAAAAATTTACATATGTACACCACGCTAGAATGGCTCTGGCCGTGCATCGCTGCACTCGAGTGTGAAATCGTTCTAATTGGTTTAACTTTAAACGTTTCCTGCCTCCTGATTGTTTGACAAATTGGTTGTGCTTTTCACAATTAAGGATGCGTGGAAATCGGCGATGAATGATGCGATCATGATGATGTCTTTACGACCGGAAGTATAACACGGACCACACACCATGTAATATTCTCCTTGACGTGTGACGTAATGTTCATAATACGTATGTCTATCGTACAATAAACGACAGACATGACAACTCGAAGTGGGGCAAATATGTAAATATTCTATCAGTCTGATATTCTTGTATCTTGTGTATTGTTCTAAGTCTAATGCGATACTCTTGAGGCTTAGGAAAGCAGTGTATGTGTGTGTGTGCGTGTGTGTCATAAGTATAGTATGCGTTAAATGAGACTTATGTGGTTTAGTGTAAGGTTCTCTGTGCAGTAGATGTAATTAATATGGAAACAAATAAACAGTATTAAAATACAAAAGACATGACAACCGGGGTATAGCAGTGGAACACCTAAGTTGCATTCGTCTGTACAAAAAATATAAAAAGAAAAATAAGGAGAATATGTCACGGTGGGGTGGTTTGTGTTTTTTTTTTCTCTAAACAAAATTGCTACCCAACTTCCAGCAGATAAAATGCATGTTTGTGTGACCGATGATTTGGCCTTGGAGTTTGATGGGCTTGGTGAATAAACCTTAAACAGACGCATGGATGGGCTGCGCACAAATAGGACAGATCGTGTTGTTTTCGATGCTTTGGGGGCTTTTAAAAAAGTCGACGTCACTTTGACGAACATTCACTACAAAAATTTAAAATACAAAAATAGTTTTTTAACCCTTACGTTTAACACCTCGCTTAATATGATTACGGTTTATGGGTTCTATACTAGCAAGACAAGCCAAAATGAGAGTCAATTTGCTTTGACACGCCATCACATTTCTATGTGCCCGCAACATCTCTTGATTGGCGTCGACCCACTCACATACTAGTGTGGTAAAACTACGGCCTAGCACATCTACCATCATGAAAAAAAGAAAAGAAAAAGTGGGGAGTGTTACTTCACTTCCTAGGTGAAGTCCTGACGGCTTTACCCTTGGTTTTTTTGGCCATCTGAGTACGATTCGCGCGTTGTATAAGTAGTATGTGGGGGGGGGGAGGGGGAGACTTTAACACGCATGAGTGCACACATGCCCATATATGGGCATTAACCAATCAGAGCACAATGCATAAATTTAATTAGTGTTTGGCCGCGCGCATTTTCCATACAAATTTTGAGAGGCCTGGAACGAGTTTCAATTCTCCCAACCTGCAGGGGCCAAGTCGGTCCCCTAATCCCCCCACAGTAGTGGGAAAATGTATGAAAAAGGGAAAATGGAAAACTGCACTGGAGCACGTAGTGATCCAAAAAAAAAAGGGGGTGTGTCCAAAGGAGAATTGTGATGTTGATCAGCTTTTTGTAAATTTTGATTTTTTGATTTTAATTTTTTTGAATTTTAATTTTTGAATTTTATTTTATTTTTTTAAGAATGAAGAAGTCCAAGACGGCGGGGCGAGCTTTGTCCAATGAATTTTTATTCGATGATTCATAATTCACGATTCAAATTCAAATTCAAATTATTAAAAGTACATGCCTCTGTGGATCAAATGGAGTCGCTTTCTTTGGTCCAGAGTCAAGAGTCCGGGTCGAAATCGAGCTGGCAGATAGTCGGCGGTGGAAAAAGAGGCTTGGAGTTCGACAAGACAGTGATAGTAACCGGGTTTGTCGAGGTAGCGAGGAAGTTGTTGGTGTAAATGGGTCCGTTGCAGCTGGGGACTTTCGTTGAGATAGATGTGATCGTCGTCCAAATAGCGTTTTTTGAGAATGGATTCCAACGCTGGCTGTAAAGTGTGGACGTAGGAGCTGTAGAAAGAAGTCACCAAAAAGCCAAAGCTATGAATTCGAACAAAATGCCAAGGAAGGATCCATTGGCCGTTAGCTTGTCGACACTCTTTGGTGAAGATTTGATCATATTCGTAGATACAGTGTATATTAAAAACATCATCATTGTGGAGATATTGACCGGTCACTTGTTTGGTCCAATCTTTCCACGAGTATTTGCAAGCAAAAGCAATTTGGGGTTGACCTATCGAGTCAGCTGATGGGACGTCCATTTTTGTTTTGGTTTTTTCTCTTTATAAGTAAGCCCAAAAAGAAGGAACGAGTAGTGACCACCTGAACAAACAAAAATTCATCGAATGAACAAAAAAAAAAATTGAAAATTATTAACAAAAATATATGTTTTTTTGGATTAATTTTAAGAAGAGATGTTTGGGTCTGCTTGGGTGAACCCGAGCTAAGTGAAAAGGTCGTTGAACATAGTTTTGGTTCCAAATAGTAATTCGTATGTCTTGAAGATATCTGCAACAAATGGAGTCGTTCCATGCATCGAAGAATGTTTGAGCGAAGTAAATCAAGTCCAAGTTTTGTAAGAGGCTTGAGGTTTTGTGTGAAAATTTACGATGATCTTTGAAACCACATACAGGTTGTGCTAATTTGATTTGAACGTGTGTGTTGGGCCAAAGAGCATACCACTTTTTAAAATGGTTTTGTAAAGCTTGAAGCATGTCCAATATCTGTTGGCGAGTGACTCGAGTAAGAAGAGTACTATCAAGCAGAGGCTGCGAAAAGATATCTGTCCAGCAGGTGTAATCTACCAGTTGTCCTACACATTTAGGATCTTGTGTATGTTTCCAGGTTTGAAAGTTTTTCCATTGTTGGTTGTCGTAGTAGCTCGGTTCTTGGTGTCCCTCGGTGTTGGAAATGGAGACGTGCGGCCATAGGCTGGCATGCGGTGTTAAGCGGTAACGACGAATGAATTCGTTCTTGATTTGGATGACTTTTGAATCATCCTCTTGGTTGTCGTCGTTGTCTTGGTCGCTGAAAGATGTTAGCGAGGAAAACGAAAATAGAGTTGAACTGGAGTCGTCGTCAGTGTTGTCGTCTTCGTCTTGTTGTTGATTCATTCCACCCAAAAAAAAAAAATTCAACAAAAGTTCAAAAAATTCATTAAAAATACATGCCTCGTCTGGATAGTTTGAGCAAGCTTCTTTTGTCCAGAGTTAGGAGTCCGGGTTGAAATCGAGCTCGGACGTAATCCGAGGTGGGAAAAGGGCTTTGCAATTCAATGCGACACCACTGATTCGTGTTGAAGGATTCGAGATGTTTTCCCAGCGATAAACGAATGCGATATTTGAGTTGGTTCAGTTTGAGTGGGCCACTGTTGTTGATGTAAATGTGGTCGTCTTCCAAGCAATGATCGTGTAAGATGCAGGCCAATTCTCGAACCAAAGTTTTTTTGTTGTTTTTTTGAAGACGTAAAAGGAAAAATTCTAGAAACGAACCACTTGTCCTATCGAGGCTTTTGTGCGTCGATCATTTCCCAAATGATAATAGTGGCAGTCTTTCAAAAAAACGTGATCGCCTTCATAGACTTCGTGTATTAAAGGTTTTTGTTGTGGGGGGTAGAGATATTTGAATTTCTTTTATTTTTTTTGGGTCCAATTTTGCCATGTGGTTTTGTAGACGAACGATTTTCTGGTGGTTTGGTTGTCGTTTCCTTCGTCGCTAGCGTAGTAGAACATGGAAATTCCTTCGAGGGTTTCAGTTGTTTTTGGTGGTGATTAGTTTTTTTCGGGTTAAATATAAGTCCTGGGGGTTTTGTTTTTTTTTTGGGTTTTCTTTTCTTATGGCTATTATCCACTTTTTATCTATGTATTTTAATTTTTTTAAATTTGTTTTGAATTTTTTGAGTTGAATTTAATATTTTTAGTTCGTTAAAAATACATGCCTCGTTTGGATAGTTTGAGCACGCTTTTCTTGTCCAGAGTTAAGAGTCCGGGTCGAAATCGAGCTCGGACGTAATCCGAGGTGGGAAAAGGGCTTTGCAATTCGATGCGACACCATTGATTGGCACTGTATGATTTGAGATGTTTTTCCAGCGACAAAGGATCGTGCAGTTGAGCCAGTTTGAGTGGCCCACTGTCGTTGATGTGGATGCGTTCGTCTTCCAAACCCCTTTGGCGTAAGATGGAGGCTAATTGTTGGGCCAAAATTTTTGTCTTTTTTTTTGAAGACACTGCAGGAAAAATAGTAAAAACGAACCACTTGTCCAGTTACGGCTTTTACCCATAAATCATTTTCCCTAGGATGGCTGTCTTTTAGGAAGATGTGAACACAATCGTAGAGGGCATGTATCATCAAAGAGTTTTCGATGTTTTTTTTTTTTGACCCAGTCTTGCCAAGGGCTTTTGTAGACGAACGTTTTTTTGATGATATTTTCGTTGGTTACTTTGTTGGTTCCTTTGGTTCCTTGGGTTCCTCTGGTGTAACGATAGTATATTTTCATGCTTTTTCCTTTTGTTCTAATGAAAGGGAACGCGACGACACAAGATCGTAGTGTATAGTTGGGTTGATGTGAGTGGTATTATTGATAATATTGAAAGAGAGAGAATTAATGAGATCGTGTGGGCGAAAAAAATCAAAAACCAAAACAACAAAAACTAATTCAACAAAACACAAACCAATTTATTTTTTAATTGAAAGTTTCAATAATTTGGTTTACCACACCAATTTTAATTTGAAATTCAATTTGGATTTCAAAAGCCAATTTATTTTAATTGAAAAAGTCTCAATTTAATGTGGCTTTTTTAGCACACGGTCCTAATGACTCTGTTTTTTAATGTAGAGGATCAAGCTTGCTGCAAAGACGACTACCAACATCATTGGGTATCGTGGACATGTCATTTGCCGAAGTAGCCCTCTTTTTCCGTTTGGAATGGATTATGGTTGGGGTTGTTTGATTCACCAATATAGTAGTATTTTTTCAAAATACAAAATAAAATCAAATATCAACAGCCCATTTGTTCTCTTGAATCAATTCTATTTTTTAATATTTTTAACACAAAAGAAAAAACCATTTACTATTATTACGACTACTTGCGGTCAAATCTCTATTTTTGAAATCAGTGAATGTTAGCGACTACGGAAGAAAAAAAGGCTGATTCAAAAAAAAAAATTTACTACCATTTTTCTTATTGAGTTTCTTTTTAATTTGGGATTTTTTGGTTTTTTAAGTGCCCCTGTGATCCTGTGCCCAAAAAAATCATTTCTTTTTTATTTTTCTGGGTTTTCATGCGTCCCATTGGTCAGTCAGTTTCAGTTTTGAAAAAAAAGACTCGAGTCGTGGTCAACCGTGACCTCGAAAAGTTTCACTCAAAAAAATCTGAATCTGAAGGAAAAAAGAAAAAATGGAGTGTTTTTGGGTTCATCACAGAGGCACTTCTTCCAATCCAATAAAAAATCAATAAAAGCCATTCAACAAAAAAACCAAAAAAAAAATAAATTTTTTAAAAAACATCCAACTTAAATCAATTGACTACTTTTTTAAACTTACAGTTAAGTATCTTCTTTTTTTAAAATTAAATCCTCGAATTTTACTACTCATGGTAGAGGAGTATCTTTTTTTGACTCATGCCATCTTAATTAATGACTACAGACTTTTTTCTCAATTACTACTACAATTTTTTGTTTTTGGAGAGTCTTTTTTAACTGAACTTTAATTCAATTTTTAACAACACCACTTTTCGAAAGACGAAAAAAAATTTTCAAATTACTACTACAATTTTTTTGGAGAGTATCTATTTTTAACTGAACTAATTCAATTTTTAAAGACACCACTTTTCGAAAAACAAACATTGTTTTCAATTACTACTTCCGATTTTCCTTTGAGTGTGATGATTACTACTACAATTTTTTTGGTATTTTTTCTTTATGTTCAAAGAGGAAAAAAACAATCTCGAATCGTGTTTTCTCAAAAATTTGAACTTTTATTGCTTTAGTAGCAATGGGAAACTTTTTGAGTTTGTTTTCTCATGAGAATTAATTAACCAACTATCTCAAGGTAGTATTTTTTGGGTTAATGATGGTTTTCAAGATTTGAAGTATTAGTTTTTGGATTATTTTTTACGCTTTTAATTCCTTTTATCTGAACTGAGTTTTGCATCATACCCTGTTTGATTCGATTGCAAAACTTAATGAGGAGTTCGAAGTTATTCTTTTTTTGATAAAATCATATCTGTTTTTAGCAAAAACTACTAACTCATTTTTGGTTTGCTTATTTCATTTGCTTATTTTAAATTTAAATCAAGTCTCAAGTCTAAGTCCCTGGCTAGCTGGCTGGCTGGCTGGCTGGTCGGCCAAGTCTCTCTACTAAAAGTAAATGCCTTTTTTTAAAAGAATCCAAAGAGTTGGTAAGTTTCGTTGGGCATGATGCCCGTTTTGGCAAACACTTCGTGTCGAAATTTTTCAAACGCCCGTCGCAACACGGTGACATCATGTTCGCAATGGTAAAAGATAAAGTGGCAGGATTCAACTGCGCATCTCCAAATTAACCAAAGTTCCTACCAATAAGTCATTGTTCACAGAATTGTAGTGACCTAGCAAAAAAACTGGATCGAGAATCATCCGATTCATTCAACTCCTTAACCCACTGAGTTCCAGACCCTGATTCTCAGACCACCCCCTGAAATTCGGGGAAAATGGCTGCCCCAATAAAAAGACCACTGAACAAATGTTGAAAGAATTTAGTGTCTTCCTAACAACATATTGGACTGAAACTTTGCAAAATTAATGACAATACTATCAGGCTTACTCAGGGCAATTTACTTTGTAAATTGGGCGCTTCATACTCCAAAGAAAAAATTCCTAAAGTTGAAGATGTGTTTCTCATGTTGTCATCCCAGGGCAAAAGAGCAAAGCTATCAAGGTCGTCTAAAAGAATTTGAAACTTTTTGCTGACATATTTGCTGTCAAATGCAACCTAAATTAACGTCAACTACCAAAGCTTTAAGGCTGAGGGGCAAAAGAAACACAATCAATTCGCAATGACTTGTGAGGGAAAGTTTGCTCACAGTGTTTGAATTTGAATAGCGTGCCATTACTGACATCACAACACGTCATGAGTAGCTAGTACACAACTCTCTCCCTCTTGTCTCAAGATTTATTGTGGAATAGGTTGTGGAATCTTTATCCTTTTTGCAACTATAATCTTTAAATTTTTTAGGTTTTGGTTGTTAAAAAAAACCAGGTTTCCCTCGAAAACTCTTTATTTCAAATGTCATCACTAAATGACTGTAAAGCGAAGGTCGAAAATACATCAAACTACAATGCTATATAAATTGAGATTCTAAAAGCATAAATTCATAAAAAATACAAAATTCTATAGATAGAACAGTTTTCATTAATATAAGGGTTAGTTTCTAAGAATGCCACTCGATAAAACAAGGTCTATCACCACGCATATCGTGGCACAAAGGTACACCACACTGTTCACATCCGTATGATGTTTCGAAGGTGCAGGCGTCATTTCTCTTTCTTCCGGCCTTCGCACACATCTTGCAAGCCCGTTTTCTGCCCAGGCATTTTCCCGAGACAGTGTCCACCAACATTTTGCTCCGTCATCAAGGTACTGACTGCACGTTGTCCGGACCTCGATGGACGCTTGTAGCCATTGAAACCAGCGATGAGCAAACGGGCCAACTCGCAGCGAAAGGATAGTTGTCGACGACCACAGCCTGCCAACTTTTCCAAAATGAATGCATTGACGATCGCCAAGTCTGGCCCTTCGAGCACACCAAAATCTCAAATCAACCATTTACTTTATTTAACCCATTGAGTTCCGGTGCTTCCAGTGATTTTCTATTTTCTTACAATCAAACCAGAATCTAGTGGCATACTACCTCCTTTCACTTCGATTAATCTGGTGTGCTCATCTATAATGGTCTTAAACATTTGAATTTGGTCTGCATTTTGTTGTGCATCTGGCGTTACTGGATCATCGATAAGAATTATCTGTTGCCAGTCGTAGCCATCGAAGAACTTTGAAAGCCCGCCCATTTTAGCGTAATAATTAACTCCACATGTTTTCTTAAACCAGTCAAAAACTCTTTTGCACATTGTCGTTTTTCCACTGCCTGTTGGCCCATAGATATAAACACAATCGCTGTTTATGTATTGCACTTTGTGTAACTCTAGGCACTGTTTAATAACTAGTCCCATGTGAGGAAAATCTTTTAGCAGTTGGAGTCTGCCTGTTCCCGCCATAATTCTGCTCCTAATTATGTCGGAAGTCTTAGTTTTTTTAGCTAATCCTAAGCCTGCACTGCCTGACCCTTGTGGTCGACCCCTAACGGGTTTTGGCGCAATTGGTTTTGGCACCTGAATAATTTTAGTGTTGGCTTCCACTTCTTCCCAGTGGTTTTTAAAGCCTCTTTTTTGTGCATCTTTGTCTGCTTTAGCTAAGTTAAAAGCTATATCACATACAGTTAGATCATCATCATCATCATCATCAGAGTCCTCAATAATTACTTTATCCTTGCGAGGTCTTCTGATTTCTTCATCTTCTTCGTCTCACTCTTGCGTGCATAACACTTCTTCTTCTTTTAAGACTTCATTGTCTTGATCCACGTGCAATTTAACTGATGGGGGTATTATTCCCTTGCTGTACTGGGGTGGTCCTTCTTTTATGCAGTAACAGAGATAGTTCAGCTTTGCTTGCAATATTGTACCTCCATTGTATACGCATAGTTCACTCAGCCACATATTTTTTGGGTTAATGATGGTTTTCAAGATTTGAAGTATTAGTTTTTGGATTATTTTTTACGCTTTTAATTCCTTTTATCTGAACTGAGTTTTGCATCATACCCTGTTTGATTCGATTGCAAAACTTAATGAGGAGTTCGAAGTTATTCTTTTTTTGATAAAATCATATCTGTTTTTAGCAAAAACTACTAACTCATTTTTGGTTTGCTTATTTCATTTGCTTATTTTAAATTTAAATCAAGTCTCAAGTCTAAGTCCCTGGCTAGCTGGCTGGCTGGCTGGCTGGTCGGCCAAGTCTCTCTACTAAAAGTAAATGCCTTTTTTTAAAAGAATCCAAAGAGTTGGTAAGTTTCGTTGGGCATGATGCCCGTTTTGGCAAACACTTCGTGTCGAAATTTTTCAAACGCCCGTCGCAACACGGTGACATCATGTTCGCAATGGTAAAAGATAAAGTGGCAGGATTCAACTGCGCATCTCCAAATTAACCAAAGTTCCTACCAATAAGTCATTGTTCACAGAATTGTAGTG
Source organism: Montipora capricornis (assembly GCF_036669925.1). Lineage (NCBI taxonomy): Eukaryota > Metazoa > Cnidaria > Anthozoa > Scleractinia > Acroporidae > Montipora > Montipora capricornis. The sequence goes on from NC_090896.1 coordinate 33,889,280, forward strand.
ACCCAGCAAAAAAACTGGATCGAGAATCATCCGATTCATTCAACTCCTTAACCCACTGAGTTCCAGACCCTGATTCTCAGACCACCCCCTGAAATTCGGGGAAAATGGCTGCCCCAATAAAAAGACCACTGAACAAATGTTGAAAGAATTTAGTGTCTTCCTAACAACATATTGGACTGAAACTTTGCAAAATTAATGACAATACTATCAGGCTTACTCAGGGCAATTTACTTTGTAAATTGGGCGCTTCATACTCCAAAGAAAAAATTCCTAAAGTTGAAGATGTGTTTCTCATGTTGTCATCCCAGGGCAAAAGAGCAAAGCTATCAAGGTCGTCTAAAAGAATTTGAAACTTTTTGCTGACATATTTGCTGTCAAATGCAACCTAAATTAACGTCAACTACCAAAGCTTTAAGGCTGAGGGGCAAAAGAAACACAATCAATTCGCAATGACTTGTGAGGGAAAGTTTGCTCACAGTGTTTGAATTTGAATAGCGTGCCATTACTGACATCACAACACGTCATGAGTAGCTAGTACACAACTCTCTCCCTCTTGTCTCAAGATTTATTGTGGAATAGGTTGTGGAATCTTTATCCTTTTTGCAACTATAATCTTTAAATTTTTTAGGTTTTGGTTGTTAAAAAAACCAGGTTTCCCTCGAAAACTCTTTATTTCAAATGTCATCACTAAATGACTGTAAAGCGAAGGTCGAAAATACATCAAACTACAATGCTATATAAATTGAGATTCTAAAAGCATAAATTCATAAAAAATACAAAATTCTATAGATAGAACAGTTTTCATTAATATAAGGGTTAGTTTCTAAGAATGCCACTCGATAAAACAAGGTCTATCACCACGCATATCGTGGCACAAAGGTACACCACACTGTTCACATCCGTATGATGTTTCGAAGGTGCAGGCGTCATTTCTCTTTCTTCCGGCCTTCGCACACATCTTGCAAGCCCGTTTTCTGCCCAGGCATTTTCCCGAGACAGTGTCCACCAACATTTTGCTCCGTCGTCAAGGTACTGACTGCACGTTGTCCGGACCTCGATGGACGCTTGTAGCCATTGAAACCAGCGATGAGCAAACGGGCCAACTCGCAGCGAAAGGATAGTTGTCGACGACCACAGCCTGCCAACTTTTCCAAAATGAATGCATTGACGATCGCCAAGTCTGGCCCTTCGAGCACACCAAAATCTCAAATCAACCATTTACTTTATTTAACACGTGGGTTCCGGTGCTTCCAGTGATTTTCTATTTTCTTACAATCAAACCAGAATCTAGTGGCATACTACCTCCTTTCACTTCGATTAATCTGGTGTGCTCATCTATAATGGTCTTAAACATTTGAATTTGGTCTGCATTTTGTTGTGCATCTGGCGTTACTGGATCATCGATAAGAATTATCTGTTGCCAGTCGTAGCCATCGAAGAACTTTGAAAGCCCGCCCATTTTAGCGTAATAATTAACTCCACATGTTTTCTTAAACCAGTCAAAAACTCTTTTGCACATTGTCGTTTTTCCACTGCCTGTTGGCCCATAGATATAAACACAATCGCTGTTTATGTACTGCACTTTGTGTAACTCTAGGCACTGTTTAATAACTAGTCCCATGTGAGGAAAATCTTTTAGCAGTTGGAGTCTGCCTGTTCCCGCCATAATTCTGCTCCTAATTATGTCGGAAGTCTTAGTTTTTTTAGCTAATCCTAAGCCTGCACTGCCTGACCCTTGTGGTCGACCCCTAACGGGTTTTGGCGCAATTGGTTTTGGCACCTGAATAATTTTAGTGTTGGCTTCCACTTCTTCCCAGTGGTTTTTAAAGCCTCTTTTTTGTGCATCTTTGTCTGCTTTAGCTAAGTTAAAAGCTATATCACATACAGTTAGATCATCATCATCATCAGAGTCCTCAATAATTACTTTATCCTTGCGAGGTCTTCTGATTTCTTCATCTTCTTCGTCTGACTCTTGCGTGCATAACACTTCTTCTTCTTTTAAGACTTCATTGTCTTGATCCACGTGCAATTTAACTGATGGGGGTATTATTCCCTTGCTGTACTGGGGTGGTCCTTCTTTTATGCAGTAACAGAGATAGTTCAGCTTTGCTTGCAATATTGTACCTCCATTGTATACGCATAGTTCACTCAGCCACATATTTTTGAGTTCTTGGGCAAAGAATCCAGCCCAGTGGTGGCGTCTGCTCTTGTCGTACTGTACAAACGCGTGGCAGTGGCGTTCTCCTTCCTTGCTGATTTCCCATGGTCCAATAAAGGCAAATCGGACTGAGGCTGTCTTGTTGCAGTGTTGTTCCAACATTTCCACTTGTTTATCGCTTCTAAGTGTTAGAACCCAGTAAGGGCTTTGTTTTAAACTCATTTAAACATTTAGAACTTTAGATTGCGCCATTTTCTGCAGAGAAATCGTACGGGGGTGCTATCTGAATTCGTACCAGCGTAGAATGAATTGTGTGACCCAGACGTGACTTCTTTTATGCTAATTTCTCACATGATACTTTTAATCTAACAAGATATTTCCGGTGTGTGCTGCACCCATGCTGCACCCAATTCTTTGCATATTTGTGGGTAACGTTTCATTCTTTGCATTCTTTTAAAATTCTTTACATTTTTTAAATACTTTGCATTCTTGGCATACCGGCGGAGCCGGTGCTGTTAAGAAGAGGGTTTGCAGTGTGCGTCCCCATCGCGAAGATTGCAGGCCGCCAGGCCCGATCACAGATAGACTTCCATCGAGTCTTGATGTTTATATTGGGGGCACCCCGACCGAATTGCTCTTGCTAAATTATTAGGGGCCGAAGGCTCCTTTTTACGGCGGCAAAGCCGCTGGCGATTTTTGTCACGCAATCTTTTTATCACGATGTCACGCGTGACATGTTGTGTTACTATGCGTATTCGTAGGCGTAAGGTCGTAAAGTTAACTGTATAAGTCACGCAGTCAACTGCGTTACGTGTAACACTATCACTCGAGAGAATCCATCGCAAAGTTCGATCGCAATTTTCAAAAATAATCTGCTGAGATACTTCCACCATTTCTTCGATGTTGTGCCAGGTGTGTAGTAACTCGGGTATTGGTCGTTCACGTCGGCTGCTTTGACGTGGCCGTAAATGGGTGTTTTACCTGGTAAGATGACAAAAATCAACGTGGTATTGGGCTCTTTTTTCAACACTTTTTCAAAGAGTGGCAGCACATGATCGGTGTTGTTGCCTTTTTCCAAATGAGTGGGTTCATCTTCTAAAAAAATAGCGCCTTTTTGTCGACACCATGGGACGAATCTTAGAAAAAAATTGCGAACCATCTCTTTGCTGCATTTGGTGGCAAAACAAAGCACAGCCCATTTTTCAATGTCACACCCTTGAAAAAATTTTTGTTCCTTGATTTCCCCCCCCCCCCCCTTTTTGGGGTAGAACTCGGTGATGATTCCTCTCTTTGTGTTGATCTGCAGCGTAATGCAAGGGAAAAGGCAACAAAACGCGACCTTCCACATGAACCATTTGGGGATCGACTTCCATACCAAATTCTCGCAGATGAGGATCTTGCTTGTACTGAGCTTTATTGAAAAGCAATTGAATTTCATTCATTCGAACATCATCTGGTTTGGCCGTCTTTCGAATCATCATGGCAGTTTGAGCATCTGACAATTGACGTAGACAATTTTGACCTCGATCGATTTCGCACAATTCTGCTGGTACAAAAGTTTGTCGTTCGGGTTTGCCTACTTGAAGACCAAATTCTCGCAGATGAGGATCTTGCTTGTACTGAGCTTTATTGAAAAGCAATTGAATTTCATTCATTCGAACATCATCTGGTTTGGCCGTCTTTCGAATCATCATGGCAGTTTGAGCATCTGACAATTGACGTAGACAATTTTGACCTCGATCGATTTCGCACAATGCTACTGGTACAAAAGTTTGTCGTTCGGGTTTGCCTACTTGAAGACACGGTAGTTGAGGAAATTGCAATTGTTGATCGTAGCGTACGAGATAATATTGCGCTACAGTCACTCTTTTGTCTCCCGTTTGCTGGTCAGCTTCTTGGTTAAATTCTCTGTATACTGGGTTGTCTTCATGCAAGACAAAACTAACACGATTAGCTCCTTCCCGAGTGACATCGAAGACTCGGTGCTTGCGATTAAACGCTCTAGTGGATCTCACATAAATCTTAAGATTGCGCATTTGACGAGTAAATTTCAATCGCATAGGATCTGTCAAAGTTTTACCTTCCCTCAAATCACGATCTGTGAGTCCAGTAATTTCTTTTAGAGTTTCCAACACAGCTTGACCTTTGAAAAACGCTTTCGCGCTGAGATCCAAATTAACCAACAACCCTTTTTCGGTAGAACGAACGCTTTGATGATATCCCGACCAGACTTCTACCCCATTGCCTAGACAAATACTTTGATTGGGCGTGGCAGGTGGAGTGTAAAAGGCCCGCCCGAACATCACCATACGAGTAGCTTGTAAAGCTCTCAGAATAATGTTGAGAGCTTGAATGGTGTCGAAGGTAATGGCATGAGGACTCGTTGCTCCCGATTCTAAACTCTTGATTAAATCTTCACAATTGACTTGAGTGGCATACTTGATCGTTACTGAAAATGTTTTCGTCTTGCCCTCATCGTCTAAAGGCAAAATCACTTGGAATTCTATACCAGGGGATTGAAGCTCTGGCAAAAATCGACTCCCATATAAATTTTTTCCACCGTCGAAAGCCGGATAAAAACCTGACCAAAAATCGTTGTGACCAACTAACAAAGCATTGACAACCCGACGATTGATTAAACGAGAACATTCTGAGGGAACGATACTCACTCCCAAACCACTTCACGAAGATCTTTTTTCTCCTCCTCTTCCTTCGGAGGTCATACTTTTACTTTTGCTGCTGTGACGAGATTCAGCCATGGTTGTGTCTTATGCTGCTAAGAAAGTTTTGACTTCTACTACAATGCCCTTCTGTATTTCCTTATCCCATTTAGACATTCACATTCATCAACCAACCACAATCCATCTAGACATTCACATCCATCAATCAACCCCAAAAAAAAATGAAAAGTAATCACATAATTTAAAGAAAAAAAAACATTAACTAAAAAAACAAAAGAAGAGTTAAGTTAATTAATTTTGTTCGGTTTGCTGTCCACCGCCGCCGCCAAAAAATCAATTTAATTTAATACTTCATGATCCAAAAAAAAACCAATTCAAAAAATAATCGATTATTCCAAAAAATTTTAATTAAACTTATAAAAATTTTGTGAGAATTTTCTTTTTTTTAAATGGAAAGGCAGGTGAAATGCCCATAAAAGTAAAATCTGCTCTCTCTCTAATTTTTGGGGCAAGGAAATAAAAATTTAAAATTTCATTTCATTATATTAAATCTATCCAAATTCCAAAATCTAAAATCGATTATTCCAAAAAATTTGTATTAAACAATGACTAAAAAAATTCTTTCTCTCTCTCATCTTTTTTTCCAATTTTTGAAATTATTACCATCATCTAAAATCGAGTTGTTTTTTTGGTCACACACGATCATTTGATATCGACAACACCATTCATTGCTGGTAGCATTACATTCTTTTTCTTCTTCTCCATGTATGTAGAGGTCGAGACAATATGGTCCACACTGCGGTAAAAAAGGAAGCCGCAAAATGAGATCATCTAGCGATGGAAAGGTGAAAGTTGTCGAATGCCCCAAATCACTAGCGTCACATTTCCAGATTTCAAACATTTCGTACAACATGGGCTGCAGATGGTGGTCATTTTGTATCCATGTTGAATAAAGAAAAAGTACAAAATTTTTGGGTTCTTGATACTTTCGAGTAAACCAAAAGGAAGTGGAAAACGTTTCATCTTGCCATGTATTCAAATAGGCTTGAACAAACGAACAATCGTTTTCAGGTTTGATCACGTTTGTTGTAGTTGGTTTTGATGTTATTGACAAGAAAAAACCAAACGGTGGAAGCCAGACATCATCGAAGGAGTAGGAGGATGAAAAATTGTACTGCAACATTTGTTGACGCCGCTCTATTGTTCTTAAAAGTTTCGAAATGGTAAGTTCACATAATCGTTTTGAGATGGGTCCCTTTTCGTCTTTCAGACAGGAAACTTGAAGTTTACGGTTCAATTTGATTTTAAACAAAAAACAGAGCTCCAAAAGATCGTCTTGTTGAACTGACTTTTGTCGAGATGAAAAGGGATGCACTGCTGAAATCATACCAGGTCCCACCAATAATAGTAGTAGTAGTAGTAGTAGTAGTAGTAGTAGTAACAAAATCAACCAATTGAAAGTGAATGCCATTCCTCTCTTTTTGCTTCTTCGTTTGCTTGAAGGTTCGTCGCTTGCTTGATAGTCGTGGCGATGATGATGATCAGCAAGAAATGATGACGGAAGCCGTAGTTTCTTTTTGCTTCGACAGTTTGACAGTTTGACAATTTGACAGTTTGATAAGAAATAATGCTCTCAAGTATTTCGTTTTTTATAGAAATGCGAACTAAGTAATAACTAACTGGAAGATGAAGTAGAAATCAAATCGGCCAAATATTTTTTGTAAATACCACGAACCATCCAAGTGCACAATTGATCCAAGGTCTTGACAAAAAGTTTAGCATTTGTGTAGGTTGCTGGACAGATGATGCTCCATTGTGTGGCTGTCTTAGCCGAAGTTTTAGGGGTTTCTTCTTTTGGATTTACACGTTCAAAGTGGGTCTTGATTTGAACATACCAATTTTCTTTTTCGGCTATTTTATACGTCACTTCTTCTTCCCAAATGGCAAAGTCGTCCACGTTCACGGGGATCGGTGTTGTGGGTGTAGTCGATCGCTTCGAGTACAAAGATAACGAGAAATCATCGTTCACTGATGTGTTAGGGTTAGAAAGGTTGTTGCTGCCCCAAAAATCACGTTGCGACCAAATGAGCTCGGGGGCGTAAATAGTCTGACATGAAGTGACATCCTTTTCGTTTACCAAGTAACAACAAGCGTCTCCTATGGCTCGTCCAAAGAGTCTTTGTTGTTTTCCATGGATGTTGTTATTCGGCATTCCGGTTGTTAATCCTAAAAGCCTGGTAGTAGAAATGCCTGATGATATGGGTTGTGGCTGTAAATGTTGTTGGAGTACGATTCTAGTAGTCAATCGCAGTTTTTGACCCTGGTCTTGTCAAATTAAAGCGGTTTGAAAAGTCGATGGGTCCAATGGTTGAATCTTCATCACCTTTTGGCAAGTTTGGATCGAAATTGTTTTTCGTATTTTTGAAAAATCAAACGCCCTACTCTCAAACGAAACATCAAAATACCCTCATCGTTCGCCAAATTGGTTTCTTGAAGCTCGTCGTCGTCGTTCAAATCTAAGCCCCAAAACTGCTTTTGTTGGCAAAACGTTTTTGAACCCTCTATAAAAAGCTCGGCTGTGTCGACTTCGGTGGTTGAAATAAGCTCGAAATAATTCAAAATTTCTTTCTTTTAGATGCCGCAAAGAAACTGTCGTGGATACTTGCTGCTGCTGCTGCTGCTGTGGCGGTTGTTGCGATGACGGGATATGGTTGTCAAAACAAACCAATTGGTAACCTCGATAAATTCCATCCTTTAAAATGATATGACAATGTTCCAAAGAGTCGTATCTCCAAGCTAGTAAATGGTATCAGGAAAGGTGACCTTGTCAATCGTTCGTGACTCGAGTCCACTTCAAGAGTACTTTGGAGTTCGTTGTTGTCAAAACCCAAGAAATTTTATCTACCGAGAGATCAAATAAAAAAGAAACATACTAAAAAAATGAGGATAGATCATTTGAAGTCACAACTACTTTCAAACAATGTATTGAAATAAAAAATCATCGTTATGAACTCACTTTTTTTTTGGATCTCCAAACTAGTTTTTGGCGCATCATCCTTTGGTGCTGCTGCGGCGGTGGCGGCTGCTGCTGCTGTTGTTGGCTGGGTGGCCTGATCTATTTTGGTCAATATTTTATGCCATTTTTGACAGACAAATGTTTCAATTCCTTGCATAAAAAAACGATTGAAATTGACAGGTAAAGTAATGGTATATGGTGCATTTTTTTCCAACGTCATGGTCACCTGGTTATCCTCATTCTCATGGTTGTTTAACAAGGACGTCGTTTGTGGAACTTCTACTACTGCTTCATGGCAAGTTGTTGCAGTAGTAGTAGTCGTTTTTTGCAATTCATAGACAAAACATACAAGAGATTGATGAGCTGTTAAAAGATAAAAAGCAGACAGACACGCTTCTGATAAAGCAAAACAGAGTTCGTAATCGTCAGGCCAAGGATTCGGCTGGGCGACCTCATTGTTGACTTTTGGATTTGGCTTTGACTTTTTGTCTTGTTGTTTCCAGAGCTCTTCAGTCAATTGATCGTCATTGTAATGGCCCAAGTCATCGCTACCGTTTTCTTTTAAAAGAAAAATCTCTTGCCACTCAGTGGTGACGCTAACTTCTCCTTTATCTTGAGGTTTTTGATGGTTGTTGAATTTTAACAAAGCATCACTACAATGATAAAAGAATTCTGTCAGCCAATAAATTGAAAGCGCAGTAGTTTCTTCATCACTTGTGGCCAAGAAAGAGGTCGATATCAAAGTTGATTTCAAAAGAGAATCTAATTGATGGTGGCCGCCAGTTTCTTCTCGAAGCTTGACATCAGAAGAAGGCTTGATTAACCACCCTTGTTTCATACAATATCGACAAAATTCGTAATTCCATGTGGATTGATTGGGTAGGCAAGAAATGTCGATCTTGTTTTTTAATAGACGATTTTTCGTTATAAACCACCACACTCCTAAACTCCACAAGACTACAGCTACGACCGGTTTTTGACACACAAACCACCACACCAATCGATCTTGATGACTGTTTTGGTTTGCAGCAGTGTCGTCAGTTACAAAAAAAAAGAGAAAATCGTCTATCGAAGGGAGGCCCTCCAAGTTCTTCTTTTCAATGTGTTAATACAATCACCTTATCTTGTTGTCGTTTGTTTTCTTCTTGTTCAAGATTCCTCTGCTTGTTTTTGGTTTGTTTTCTTTTCTGCCTCGTTTTCATTTTCTGCTTTTGTGTTCGATTCAACTTCAAAAGGACTTCTTTCTTTTTTCTTGTTCTTTTTGTTCTTGTTTTTCTTTTTCTTCTTCTTTTTTGCTTCCTTGTCTTTGTCGTCGTCAATGTCCTCACGGTCCGTATCTTCCTCATCATGAGTTGAACTCGATGATATCTGATCAAATGGTACAAATACTGGATTGACCACCAGTTTGCGTTGTTGTAACTCTTCATTCTCTTTTTCTTCTGAACTGCACACGGGTAACAAAGTTAGAGTTGAACTTGGAGAACCAGATTTTTTTAAGGTTTTTAAACATCCAACTGTGTCGTCAATCTTGTTCGGTGATCCATGTAGTTGCCATTTTTTTGCAAGTTTCTTTCGCTTTTGGGTAAAACATAGCCGATTGGCGTTTTTTTGTTTTTTGCAAGCATCACTCAGCACACCTAAGTGAGTCAAGAGTTCACGTTGTTTTCCTCGTATGGTATCGGCGTCCTCATTAGGGCAAACACAAAAGAAAGAAAATGAAGTCAAGATAAAAAATGATAACATTCCTTGGTGATGGGAAAGAACTGTGGGCACAAAAACATCTCCGATTAGAGCTGAAAATGGAGGTTCGATGATTTGCTCAAGTGGAAAAGAAGACGTGACTTTTTGCCAAGCTAGACAATACCATTGAAAACATTCGTCGATAGCAGCAGTCAATTGTTGCCAAAATTTGGTAGCTATCGTAGTCTTCTTCTTAAAGGTTTTTTTAGTGTTTTTTCTTCTTCTCTTGATCGAGGACTAATCCTTTTTGGGGTTCTTGAGCTTTTTTGGAATCCTCTCCTGCTTTCACGACCATGGGCGGTGAATGATGCTTGTTAAAAACATGACCTCTTTGATTTTGTTTTTCTTCTCCAAGTTCCATTAAAACATCGCTCAAAAAACACCACGGAAAACCCACAAACCACGACAAAGAATTGGCAGCCGCAAATTGACGCCCAATCACATAACAAGCACAAGCTTTTTTCCAAATTTCTTCTTTTTTTTTTTCCTGTTCCGTAGTACTAGTAGTAAAAGAACAAAAAAAGCCTCTCCACTTGGCAATCAAAACTTGTAAATACGTTTTGGTTTGCTCTAGTTCGTCGGTTTGCAGCCTTTGGCTGTTCCTGCTATGAGATTTATTAGCCTTCTTTGGTTGAGTGTTGTTATCGTGGTCACCATGGTCGTCGTCGTCGTCGTCGTTCAAATGACAAGCTCGATGGTGATGACAAGGGCTACTGCTTGTTGGACCATTCACAAAAAAAATAATTCGGCATCGGTGTTGACGACATACAATAATTCGATCAAAGGTTCGACATCTCGACAATAAATGTCGAAGAGTTGACGAGCTTCATCTTGATAACTTTGCCAGCCATCGATCAAAATGGGAGTCAAATCACTTATTAAAAAATCTTGATGGGTCTCCTCCTCCTCCTTTTCATCATCAGCATCAGCAGCCTCTGAGCGGTTGGACAGATTGTTGACAGTCTTTTCGTGAAAAGTTTGAACGCGTAAACAGTCACGAAATAATCCTCCTAAAATTTGATCACAACGAAACTGAGGTCGGCCATGCTTTTCCATAAAATCCGGATACACACCAGGTTTAAGCCGTTTAGGCAAAAAAGGACAGTGACCTGTTTTGGGAAAATCAACAGCATCAGAATGCAAGTGAGCTAATTTGACCGCTTGAGACGAAAAAATACCACCTGGTTGAGTGTTCAATTGAACCAAATGAGCATTAGCAATGGTACTGAGACGATCATTTTGAATGTAACGTATGATGAAGTCAAAAATATCTCGAGTCTCGATGTTATGGGACAACTTGGGTTTGACGGGACTCACAAAATCCATGGCAGGATATTCGTCAATCTCGATGGGAGGGATTAAAGAAGGACCCTAAACCACAAAATATTTATCACCATCTAGATCGGAACCGCTCATCTGATCGGTTCGAGGTCAAGGACCACAACAAGGAAATACAACACAATCGATCATGTGATGCAAGGCAGGAACATCCACAGCCTGTAAGAGGCGTACGTCACCATAAAAGAAACAAGGATTTTTAGTGATAGCCACTTTCCCTTGAAAGATTCGACATCTAGTTTGAGGTTTTAACACATCAACTGAATATTGAATAAAGACTTCTTGTTCTCCAAGAGATCCCGTCTCATCCAAAACCCCCATGAGAAGCCTTCCATCATCAGCAGGAACTGCAATTCTCGCCCGTTCTCGAAGATCCTTGAGTTGTTGTAAATAAATCTTCCAACACCAAGCTTGAAAAAAAGGTTCATCCAGTAAACGGATGCCTGCTCCTTTTAATCGAGCCCAATCGAGCCAATCTTGCTCGACATTTTTGGCTAACAATTGATAAGCTACACTTTCAAAGGTTAAAACCGAAGCCAAATGACGTAATTGGAGTCGTTGAAGTTTCAAAAAGACGTCGTCTTTGACACTTAAACCATTCAACAACATGATACACTGCCGATTCAAAAACAAGAGGCGCGGACGCGTGTATTCACAAACTTCAATCGAAACCATAGGAGCATCAAATTTTCATACTGGGTCCATATTGAACCACCTTGCCCATCAAAGTTGGATCCACACTAGTAGTGGTATCGGGTGGTATGACCCAAAAAGCCGACCCAAAACGGACAACCCAACCCAAAAATGCAAATGACTTTTATCTCAAGTCATGACCCAAACACATCAATCAACACAATATTTGTTTTTTCAATAATAAAATGTTATAATGTCTCTCAGGTACTTTGTTGATTTATAATGATCATGAAAACTTAAATGATATAACCATATGGCAAAGTGTCTGCTGTGCCTGGCACTAAAATGCGTTTGTCGTAGACGAGACGGTAATCTTTTTTCTCAGGTTCGGTTACAATTTTGTACTCTTTGGTTTTGCGTTTAATGGCATTCTTTTGCACAATGGGGGTTTTTCTAGGTTCATTTAAAGGATTCAACAGTTCAGCTAGAGTGTTCTCTTTTAAAACTTCAAAATTTAATTGATCTGCACCTTCTTTTTTGTGCAACTGGAAACCTTTGACTTTAATTTCGGTCTTCTCAGTGTTACAGAGATATCCATAGTTTTTAGGTCCTCCGCTCGTCTTTGTCTAGCTCTCGGGTAAAGTCTCCAAGACACTTACCGATGGGTGGATCAATGGGAGGACCTCCTTCTTCCTGAAGAGCAAAAACACTATCTGTGTCAGAATACAAAGCTCTAGTTTGTAAATGCTCTAGAGCTCGGTACAGACGAAGACGCGCCCAGCAGGTGGTGAAGGCTGCTATGAAGATATTTGTGTTGATGCCGGGCAGAATTTCATCATTTTCCATCTTGTAATGGATCTCAACATTGTCTTCATCAAGGACAGAGATGTAACGGATGTCAAAGCGATCGCTGTCTAAGAATTCGCAGAAATCTTGAGGTTCATTGAAATGAGCTACTTGGGTTTGTTTTCTTGTTGACCGAATTTCCCCCACATTGAGTTGAGCATCAATTTGGAAAGTTTGGCTTGACCCGAGTTTTCTTTGATTTTGTCGTATTCTAATTGAATCTTCTCGGCAGCATAGAAGTCGGTAGTATAGGCTTGTTTTTGCTCTTCTGTGACGCAATCTTTCGGCCATCCTTTGGCTTCTTGTTTTAGCTTTAACCACGTGTCGACATATTCGGCAAAGAGACCTTTGATGGATTTTGGGAAGTGCCACACTTCATGGATGGTTTCGATCTCGTAACCCATTTCCACAGCCTTTAGGATTTCAGGTGTGCACCATGTTCCAGTCAAACAGCGCTCTTTTCTGTTGTGAGTGCACCCCAACGGTTTTTCGTGAAGAGGGAGATTGATTTTTTCTTCTACGCAGGATCGACATAGCGGGAAAATCAACTTGTTGTTGCTGCGGTATGGTAATACAGGAAAGTAGAGTTGGTGCGGAGGATGAATGGTGACCTTGGCTAAACCAAACCTATGGTGGAGTTCAGTACCTGGAGGATTTAGAATGAATTCGGGATGACTTTCATGGTATTCGCTATACTTGTTGCACCACGGGTACAAGGACATGTAATCAACGTATTCGATTTTTTGTCCTTGTTCGCAGATGTGATATAATTTGAAGGCGTTGGTCCGTCCACCGCCTGGTCTATTAGATTGAGTTCTGCAACAAATTGCTTGACTTGAGGATTGGTTTGCTTTAGCTGATTCCATTGACATTCCCACATTTCGACCACCTGGTAGCCTTTTTCTTTTAGAACATTCATCTTGGTCTGCGTGAGGTGGTAGACATCACGGAAGGAACGATCGATGAGTTTGGGATGTGTTTCTTCACGTTGTGGAAAGTGGGTTGGACATCCGTGCCAGAAATCACCATGGAATTCAAAAATGGTGTTGGTGTTCTTGCAATAACCATCTACTTTGTAGTTGGTGTAGGGGACGCAAAATTCACCTTCATTTCTGGCATGTTGGATGGGTTGTTGATGAACGGATTCCATGTACAACAACCACTCGATGGAAGGAAGGGAGTGGTTGGTTTTGAGACGCCATCCGTGCAGGGGTTTGGAGGCAATGGAATTTTCTCTGAGACACCAAGTTCTCAGGTAGCGGTTGCAGGCTGAAGCGATGGTCATATGTTCAAAGGGATTGAACTTGGACATTTCTTCAAAATTTCTTTTGAAGTTCATACAACCTTGTTGCAATAGACGAACATCTGACTTGCAGTAAGCAATGAATTCTTCTTGAAAGTTGAAAATGGCTTCATTGTCGATTTTCTCTTGATACCAGGATTGGAACTTTTCAAATTCTTTGACTGGCATGGTAAGCGGTAGGTAATCTTCTTTGGGCGGTAGCGGTCCTACATACTGCTGGTTCTCGGGGGTGTTAAAGAGATGCGGAAAGAATCCTTTGGTAAGCTCAGTGATTCCAAAGGTCTTAGGGAAATTTCGTAAGGGCATCTGGAAGAATGACAAACTGTCGATGAACTTGATGGTATCACTGGCAAATGAGAGTTGTAAGATTTTGTCTCCGTTTCGGACTTGCTCGAAATTATAGCCCCTTTTTCTCATGACATCAATGATAAAGTATCCATCGTAGCCTTGAAAATTGTGGGCAATGACAATGATGGGTTGCTCTCCTTCTTCACTGATATATTCAAGGAAATTGATGAAATCTGAAATGCAGTTTTCTCCGCTGTAAATGAGCATATCTTCTGGGTCAGCGGTATCCTCGTCACAGGCTATGATTAAATTAGCTTCGTGGTGATCACCACATTGAGTGGATTCAATGTCAAAGAAAATAAGCTTGGGCGGAACATCGTCATCTTCGTCTGTCTTTCTTCTTCTTTTTCTTTTTGAGGTGCGCTACTTGTAGATAGCACTTGTGAGTGGCTAGGTGGACATCTTGTTTGCAGCATCTGCATTCCGCAATACCGCACTTGTGTTTTTTGATTTGCTCTCTTCCGATGAGATACTTTTGGCATTGTTTGCATTTGCGTCGAGTATCGCAAACGCAGTGAATCTTTTTACCGTCAGCCGTAGTTCCTTTATAAGAGAATTGTCGGTGATTCTCGAGACATTTCACACCATGGAAGCGTCTGTGACAAATACCGCAAAGGTTTGTGGGCGATTTGTAATCACGGAAAGCTGCTGCATGTTCTTCGCATCCATCTTGAAGACAGGAGCTGCAATGGTTGCCGCGATTCTTCCTACATCGATGTCTTCCAAGATCGTTGTAAGGATTGAAACATTTGTAGCAAAAGTAGGACTTACTGAAGAAAGCTGGTAGCGAAGTGATGACATTGTAGTGGTAATCATCGTAAAGGAGACAGATGTAGCCAAAACCATCCGTTCCATTTCCATAAACAAAGCGTGCGTAGGCTCGGGTGGCATCGACGACAATGATACCATAGTAGTTCCATAGTGTGGGTGAATTGGAGAATAGCTCTAATTGCTCAGGTCCGCAAGGCATGGGATCTAGATCGCTTTCTTTGAGTAGTAAACGAGCTGCTTTCTCGACTCGATGCTTTCCGCGACCTTGCTCTGTCCACTTTCTCCTTTCATTTCAAATATCTCCTGCTTGTAAGATATTGAGAGCAGTGACAATGGCACGCGCACAACATAGATTGCTATCATCTTGTGGTATTTTAATAACGCATCTCATGTTCCTTAATCTTTGTTTGGCGTGACGTCCCGGTAGAAGACGTTTGTAACCAGATCCTGCATGCCTTGTTCTTGCATGTACGAAACTTAAGTTGAAGGGTTGATTATTTCTGAATTTCTCACCGGAATTTAATTTACGCGCCAAAGAGGCTAGTAAGGCTTCAGCACGACCTGTATTTCGTCTCCATTCTTCAGCTCTCAATTTCCATGCTGTCATAGCTTTAGGATTATCTTGCGTTTGTAGATTGACAAAGACGAAATCTTGATCATGTATGCGCTTGTTATGTAAAAGAGATTCTAAGGCGCCACGCAACGCGTGTGTAAGCGAATCTTCTAAGTTTTGATGCGGTGAAAACTGACCTTGTTGTTTAAGTTGTAGTTGGTATTCGTCTTCTTGCACACCGATCTTTTGACTTTTGCGATGAATGACTTGTTTCATATCAAACGAAATCTTGCCGCGTTCGGGAAGACCACCTCCCACTTGTTGTTCGATGGTTCCGGCGGGCGTATCTTTTTCTTCTTCTTCTGCCTCCTCGAAAGCTGATTGTAAGATAAGTAATAATTCTTCCTCTTCCGAATCGAAATCATCGAGATCAATAGCATCCAACGTATGATAGAGTTCTTCATCTGATTCCGACGGTTCTAACCACGTCGTCAAACTCCACGAAGCCATTATTAAAATGAATGTTGTTATGAGTGTCAAACTCCACGAGATCATTATTAAAAATGAATGTTGTTATGAGTGAGTGTTTTTATAGGCTTTTTTTCCCGCTCTTTTTTTAATTTATGCATGAAGAGGGGAGGGATAGGGGGGATGGGTCCCCCCTTTTTCTGACTGAGAAAAGCCTGGGTATTAGTGAGAGGGACTGGAACTAGTAGTATTAATAAAGCAGAGAGGAGGAAAAATCTCATTAATTCAAATAGACCAGAGAGATCCTAATTTATTCATAAATTTGACCGCGTGGGGCCTGGGACCAAATTGCTTGGAGAGTGTTTTGAGAGGCCAGAAACATGAAATGCAGTCTATTTTGGCTTATTTTGACTCATTTTCTGCTATTTTCCAGCTGTTTCAACGTCGAATTGTGTCACAGATGTTGTTTGGATTGTTATTACGATTGCTATTATAATTCGGGGATATCTACCGAAGACGATTTTGCTCAATTCTGCAAAGACCCACTGAATTGTACAGCCTCGTGTGACAGAAGAGACAAGGTGTGTCTGTCTACGCATTGTTTTACGCAAAAAGATGTCAAGAAACGAGAGGAGTCTTCTGACTGCATCGTCTCATTTCTTTATCGCTGGAATCGCTGTCGTTCTTATCGCTGCATGAGGGAAATTCAACAGGATTATTAACAGTGTTTGGATGAAGCCGTTCCAGTGGATGAACGTTGAAAGTGTCATCATTTACATGATTATGCAGGAAACACGGTGTTTGGGTTTTTTTTGAATGGTTTAATAATATTCTTCTGGATTTAACATGCGTTCGTCGTGTAGGATGTCCATCATTTTTTGACATGTTCTTTGTGATGCTTCTAGATTGTCTAATTCGCGTCGTTTTCTTTTGATTTCTCTAGTGAGACGATCACGGTCCTGTCTCACATATTCAATAGAATTTGTAAATTGTTGTGACAGTAAGGTTCTGTAATTAGCTCTTCGTTCAGGGTCTGTTTGAGTTAAGATTTGTGCTCTGAAAGGCAACAGCAAGCTTCTAAATTGTTGTTTGATCTTTAGGTCTGTGAAAAAAAATAAAAAAGGAGTGGAAACATGTTTTTATTTAATCATCTTCATCTGAGGACCAAGTTACAAAAGTACCACCACTAGATCTCGTTCTAGTAATTATGGGTAGACGTCTCGCTCTGTATTTCATGGGAGTGTTACACAATGGGCACACGTCTGTAAATGATAACAAAAGGAGAATAGGTGACGGTCATCTAAAGGCTGTTTGCATAGTGAACATATTTCTGCAAAAAATCAAAGTGAGAGGCACACAAGGTTGTAAAGAAGCATAGTCTGGTGTTTATTCATCTAATTTTAAGTGACATAAGAAATCGTAAATTAACATGTCTTCGGGGCTGACGTCTTCGCATTTTTTGTATTCGACGCCCCATTCGCGATCTTTGGTCAATTCTCGAATGTGGGTCAATAACATGCATTCGGATTGGTATAGTTGTTCGTCAGCTTTTCTTCCTTTTTCACACACTATGTTGGCTACGTATTCTGTGTAATCGGGATTGTTGCGTTGGCAAGCTAAAGTAAATATATCTAATAAGCGTTTGGCAATGTCTTTGCGAGTCTTTTCGTAGTCTTCTTTGTTTTGTTGACTTTCTTGAGTCAGGGCGGCTTGATAAACAAGTTGGTTTTTATTTCTGTGATATTTTTTATGTGCTTGGACGATTCGTTTTAATTGTCGTTGGTGTAGAGTGCGTATGACTAGAAAAAAAATAATAGAGAAAAAGTCAAAAATTAACAGGTCCAAACATATAAGGATTAGGGTTGCGAATTTTTTTCATTTGCAAGATCCATTTTAAGACGTCTTGTAAATAATGCAGACTCGATTCTATGAGAATGCTTTGTTCTTCCAAGTGAAAAAATCGTCTGGTACTCGTTTGGATGCTTTTTTGAGCGTCTGTCATTTCTATCACCATGGCTTTCCAACGTTGTCGCAAGCCGGTGATCTCTTCGTCTAAGTAATGTTGTAATTTTTCGGCGTAATACCATTTCAGCTGCGTGTCGTTTAGATCATTGATGCGGTCGGCTTCTCGTTGAATGTAATTTCTATTGACTAAAGGAAAAAAGAAACAAAGAAATGGATTTAAACCGTATCGCTTTCATTGTCACTGTCGTCGTCACTTTGTGTTTCGTTTAATTAACACCAACTTTGAGCGTTTTGCATGAAAGCTAAATCGTCATCTAGATGGGCTATGTGTTTTTTAATGGTTTCGTAACGTGCTCGTTCAGTCATCATGTCGTGTCTACTGTCTAATAATTTGTTAGACCAGAGTTGCCATTTTTCGCGTAAAAAGGCAATGTCTTTGTCTATGAAACGAGATAATTGAATGACATAATGTTGAATGCGATCTCCTTTTTGTTTTTTGCAGTCTTCTAAGCGTTGTATTTCGCGTTCTACAAAGTATCTGTTGGTGACTACAATGAAAATAAGAAAGACATGTCAAAGGTAAGCATTTTTATTAGTACTTTAAAAGTTGTCTTCTTGCAATCGACTGGCCAAGGTCCACGCACTCCATGCTACGCTTTCTAGATTGCTATAGAGTCGTCTTCGTTCGCAACGTTTGGTTCTCATTTCACCCGTCAAACGGTCCATGTCATCGTCACAACGTTTTAATTGATCTATGAGACGTTCGTGCATCTTGGCCAGACGATCGTAGTTTGCTAAGTGATGAAAAAAAAGAAAGAAAACGTGTTACAAGTGTTCTTGGATGCGTTTAATTAAGTATTCTTCCCATAATCTAGCGTGAATGACTTTAATTTGAGAATCGAGATTGTTATTCATGCTTTTTAAGGTTTCTAAATGATCTTCGATAGTTTTAATTTCCATTTCGCACCCTTCCTTTCTAGTTTCTAAAATGTGAAGTTGTTTAAAGAGATCAATTTCTTTCATCATTTGATCTGTAATGAAAATGAAAGAAAAAAAAAACAATGCATTAAACGGGGTTCATAGCTGCCTTTAAAACATGAACGTCTGTTTCGCCTACTGTATCTAAAGTGATTTGTCTTAGTCTGATCTGTTTTTCGTAGAGGGCTTTTTCACCTTCAAAATAATGAATTTTTTTGCGAATGCCTAGCATTTCATCCGCACAATGATCCAATTTGTTTTGTATTTTTGTTTTTTCTTTTTCTTGTAAAGAAGGACTGAGTTTGATTTGATGAGGTTCTACTTCGTTGTAAATTAAATGCTGGCGATATCCTTTGTAAACGTCGTAGGTGTCTTCGGCGTATTGAACTTGACCGTACAAACTAACTAATTCTTTTTCTGTCAATTCTAACATGCGTTTGTCTTGATCTTGTCGTCGTTGTAGTCGGAAAAGGCAATCGGCTATGAAAAAGATAAAAGAATGGCGTTACTCATTCGTTATTGTTCAAAGGAACAGAGGCAGGTGGTCCCCACTCGACGTCTTCGGGGTATTCGTCGGTCGGATCATCGTCGTTTTCACTGTCGTATAAAATGATGTTAAAGTTGTATTGTTGGGTCAATTCTCGTAAGTGAGCGTTTAAAAGAGCGCGGTGAGTTTCGATGATGTTTTCACCGCGATTTTTTTCGCGAATGATTTCCTCTTTAATGGTATCTAATTTGTCTTTGTCGTATTTGTATCGATCTTGTAAATAGTCCCAGTAAGCGATTTGTTCGTCAAACACCGTTTCGGCGTCTTCGTGGTTGTCCACCAGCGCTAAATTAAACGCCTTTTCAAGAGCGTTTTCGCCAGATTGTGCATGTCTGAGTTTGGCAAAGGTCAGGCGAGCTTTTTGTCGTTGGAACAATTCATGAAGTACTGCAAAAAAATGAAAATATCAAAAGCAGTGTTTTATTGTTGATTACAAGTTTGATAGCATTTTTGTCTATAATATAATTCTAGTTCGTATTGCCGCGTTTCATAATCGTCATGACTGTCACTATCTGAAAAAAAGTACAAATACATTAAAATACTATCGTATGTTCCAAAAAAAGCTATCGTCATCGTCGCTATCAAAGGAAATATTGGAAAATTCGGCTAACATGCTGTAAGCACCGTCGTAGACGCGATAAACGCCGTCACCTAATTTAGAGGCCCATTGGATGAGGGCTTCGTCTAATTCAGATTCGTCAGCCATGACAGTATCTAATGAAACAAAAAACATTTAAGAGCGTTTTAAAAAGCATTGGAAAAGAAATTGCAAAGCCGCTTCGTTTACAGGGTGGTCATCTGATGAGAAAAAATGTCAAAGAAAAAAAAAATGACCATTAGTCTCCTTGGACTATTTTTAAATCGTCCGAGTAACCTTGGTTGCAAATGATACTTCGACAAAAATGTCTAGTCAATACGTCTTGTACTAGATCGACACCTGCTTGATGGTCTGGACTGCGTTCTTTTTCAACAACGTGGATTTTCCATCCTGTGGGTTGGGAAACTACATTTTCTTCTATATTGAAAAGTTGACGTTCGCAATATTGTCTAGCTTCTTGTCGTATTTCATCTAAACGTTCTTGAATGCATTCATCACTAGAATCTTGAAGTAGGACTTCGACGGTCGTGTTCATTTGCCCCGCTATGTTAAAAAACAGGTCTTTGGTTTCTTGTAATTCGGAAGCACACTCGTCTGCGCTGACCGTCATGTCGTCGACGAGTTCTTTTAGACACCGACCTTCGTCTGCCATTCTCTGTCGATAAGCAACGATTTCGGCTTTTAAAAGATCATTCTCTCTGCCTAGTAATTGGGCTGAAAAAGAGGGTTAAAGGGGGGTATGAATGGCTTGCAAAAAAACTCTCGAAACAAACTCCACTCTGACTTGCCAAGAGTCTAGAGTAGATTGTTACGAGCGTTTTTTCGAGCGACGTTTTTGATAAGGTGATAAGTGATTCAAATGTCCAGGACAGCGGTGCGAGTAATGGAAATGATGTGTTCCCCACTTGCACTGCCACCAAGGTTTAAGTTCTGGAGGACCATCTAAGCAATTGACCAAAAAAAGGTGTTAAAAAATGTTTTTCATCAATTGCCTAGATGTTCCTACAAAAAAGGTTCGTTGAGAAACGTTTGAAAGAATGGAAAGAAAATCCAAATGATGAACATGAGGAGTTTCTCACCAATCTCGCATACGTTCCCATAAATAAACGTATTCTGCAAGGTGGCGTTCTTTTAAATCTTCGCTCATATTTTTGTAAAAATCGTCGTTGCCATAATCACTGCACACGTCCATCAAATCGTCAAATTCATCGTGTTCTTTTGAGTCTGTCAAAAAGTTAAAAGAAAAAAGCCACTCATGCAAAAATGTTACGTTTTATTTAAAAGAAAGCTCCTTGACTAGCATACAAATCTTTTTGAATTTGAGTCTCTTCCGCATTCATATCTTTGGAAATGCCTTCAATGTTCGTTAAATGGCGTCTAAGATTTTGTACGTGACAACTCAAAATGCCAGCGTGCGTCGTGTTGATCAAATGACTCTGGCGATATTTTCCTTGCCAATAGCGTGCAATGTCTTGTTGTTTTTGACACTCGCCTTTCCAATATTCTATTTTGCGTCGAGACTCCAATTCTTTACTGTGAGCAACTACGTAAAAATGAAATAAAGTAAAAATCATCATCATCGTTTCGGGTGAGGCTTAGCTAACCATTCTTTAAACCGCTTTTCTCTTAAAAGATGATTCTGTCTGTCTACAAAACGTTGATGACGCTCACGGACCCTATGGCAATTGGCTTGGTCTCTTTTTAACATGAACACTTGACGTTTTTTAGTCTCGATGACGAGACGATTAATTTCTTTAGGGGTCATGGTTTCTAGAGAAATAGTTCCGCGCGGCAATTGATCGTTTTCAGCTTCTAATGCTACAGCCCAAAAAGCGGTTCGTTTGGCATTGGTTCTAGCAATGTCTTCTTGAGTTTGTCTTATGAGAGCACCGTTAGCGTCATAAATGTCTCGTTCTGTTTCTTCGTCCTCTTCTTCGACTGCCATTTCCATCATCCCTTTCATCTGTCCCATTGGGTCTTCTTCTGTCGAAAGAATAAAGATGCCCCACTAATTGACAACAATCTTGAGGACCGCGCGGATGATTGAGATGGCAGCCGTTCACGTTTAATTGACTAACGTGAGCACTATATTCTATCACAGTGTCAAATTGATCATTCCAAGAGATACGGTCTACGTCTCGAAGATATTGCTCTAAAGAAAGAATTTTAAAAACAGAATAGCTTTTCAATAAACGGAATATATGTCATAGGCGAGAAAATAACCATCTCAGCATCTATCACATAGAAATCTTTTATAGGAAGCAAATGGTGTATGGACTTGAGTCACATCTACGCGGAGGTATTTATGTGATTGGAGATTTACGTAACGTCTCACCCATCGTATAATTACCCTCTCGTAAAAACGGGCTATCCTTTCTTAACGATCGTGAATACAACACCAAGTGAGTCTATTGATTAGGTTACATTTAGGGGTTAACACGTCGCCCATGACACGATTACAGTAAAAACATCTAGTTGTGTTATAGTTGTTGTTAGCTATTCTGGCGCCTATTATTTGAGAAATCATTTTTTGTTCCTCTCGTTTTGCTTTGAATTGTAGCTCTTTGATAAAGTCATCTATAGACGAATAAGAAAAAGGAGGGTCTGTAAGATTGCATAAGAATGCCATGTTGTTATCCTTACATTCTTTCATCAAATAAAGAATGGAAGTCTAATAACAAGGCATCGTTTGCCACATCAATTTATAAAAAGATACAAAAATTATTGACATTGTTGTAACGTTGTTGTTCTCTAGCTAAACGTTTTTGCTCTTCTTGATATTCTCTATAATGAGCGGTAGCCTCAGCAATGGTAGGTTGCCAGTGTTGGTAATGGGGAATGACTAAAAGATAACATTGTGTGAGACTTGGGGTTTCACTGTCATGCAATAACCAAAATCTAAAGGACCGTAGAGTTCTTCTAATTCAAATTGAAGTTGCCAAAATTTTAATTTTTGCTCTTCTGTCTCAACACCTAATCGTTTCATGGTACGTTCTGCCGCTATCCTTTGTGCCTCGTCTCTTCCCCAAATTCGACAATCGTCCATCTGTCGTGTGACTATGAGAAGGATGATTAAAAAGGGCCAGTTTGGACAGGTTGACGAATAAAATCAAAATTCCAATGCCACATTTCAACTAGGATTAAAACATATGTTAGAAAGGTTAAGCGACGACGAAACCGTGATTGATTAAAAAAATCAAGATTGGTCGTCGCCAAAGCTTCATAACACAAAAAGGATCGTTCTCAAGGGAATGTCGAATGAAATCAAAATTCCAGGCCCACCATTCTATAATGAAAATAATGATATATTGTGCTATTCCAAAAAGTAATGAATGAACCCAGTGTCTGCATGTAAGATTAATTACATGAACAGAAACAGGATTTGATCATCACAAATAGGCTGGTGAACATTGAAACGAATTCATTTCCCATCTGCAAACTGACCTATTTCATCAATGAAGAGGTCAGAAAGATGATGGTAATGAAGACACTCATATCATCATCAAGTTTAGTGAAAGGCAGTCGATGAAAGAAAAAGGAAATCTCGGAAATGCTTAATAATAAATAGTAAGCTTTTCAAGATTTCCTCTTTCTCACATGTTGTTGTTCTAAATAAAAGTAATCTTTAAAAAAACTATAATAAGTATAATGACGTCTACGACCGTATTCTTCACAAAGAGAACACCATCGACGGCGACGACGGGCATGACCCGAGTCTGTGTGAAAATAATGGATGAGATGAGGACAGGACAGAAAATCAAACATGTTTATTCAAATCAAGCATCCCTGATTCTCTGTCTAGTCCCAATCGATCGCATCACTGGTGTCGTCTTTGCTAGTGGCTAAATGTTTGAACCAAGTTTGCCAAAAAGCAATGGCATGTCGGTGCGGTCGTTCGTCATTATTAGATTTAAAATATTTACTTATTAAAGTTTGTTTTTTTCTTTTAGTAAATCTAGGCGCATTGCACGATGCTATGGGGAAACTGCAGTGTTCACAGATGTTATCTACAAAGAAGAGAGAGAGAGAAGGATCTTTTGTGTTTTCTTTTTAGCGAATGGCACAAATCTTAGCTAGGCCTTCACGACCGTATGTGTCACGCAGACGCTGGACAATGTCATCTTCTAGTTCTAAACGTTGGCTGCGCAATTGTATCTGTACAGGAGATTGACACAAATGCGTAGCGTAAAGTAGCATCTCTTCATTTAGTCGCTGTCGTTTGTACATGGCATATTGTAAAGCGTCGTAATAAGCTATGTTTTCTAAGTGTTCTTCTTTATATATTTCTTGAAGACGAGTTTGCATGGTTTGGAACATGGCTAATATGTTTGCCTTTTCTTGTTGTCGCTCATAAAAATACGCTAGACAAAGTAATAGAGAGGATCTAAATTACTAGGGGTTACATGATGTTCTATTCTTAGCAGTCGTTCTGCTTCGTCTATTTGATCTTCCAAAGCTAATTGACAGGTGTGAAAGTTATTATTTCTCTGTTTGCAACGGTCTTCATAGGCGTTGAGGGCATTTTGTAATTCGCCCCAACGATGTAATTCTGTTTGAATTTGATTGGCCCGGCGTCTGTGATTTTCACGATAGATTTGCCATAAATGTTGACGTTTTTGCATCAGCGAATCATAATTTTCTAAACTCGTTCTGTCCGGATCCCAGGGGGTATGGATATCTGAGATGAAGGAAAGAATACGGTTTGCAATGAGGGGGTCGTTCTAATAACGTTCTGTAATGTTGATAATTCTTTTCGCACAACACTTTTTCCATGATTCTTATCTTGGTATTGATGTCAAACAGTCGTCTGTCCACTTACATCAAATAACTTTGTTGTTCCAAAAGAGTAGCCTGTTTTTTGCAGTACCAATAATTGATCAACTTGTCTAAACGATCTCGGGGAAGCTGTTTTAATTTTTTAACTGTGAATAAATATCAATAGACGCATCAGAAAAGCGTTGGAAAAAATCACGTTCTGAGTATCATCGTCAGATTGGGTGAGTTGTCGATGAAATTCATCCTTTGCGTCTAATTGAAATATGGATTAGAGGAATGGTCAGAACTTGGATAAAGCCACTGCCATAGCCCTGCATCGTCCTTTAATTCTAGAGTAGTATGCGTGTCATAATGATGAAAACGAAAACGTGAATACGCACCTAAATCGATACTTTTCTTTTCAGGGGCTGGTGGCGGCGGTGTAGCATCAGCACTGGTGCCCGTGGCAGCAGAAGCAGAGGCAGAGGCAGAAGCAGAGGTGTGATCTTTCTCAGGGACTAAGAGTGTGAAAAACAAAAAAAAACAACATGGATCATCGTGTTTCTTTCATTGATTTTTATTTAAAAAATCTGCGTTTAAACGATGTAACAGGGTAGGACGAGGTTCTAGTCTTTCTCGAAAAGATTGTAAATAATCTTGATTGATAAGACGACAACAACGACACAATTCTAACCAGCCTACGTTAGGTTGTAAAAGATATACGCCTCTGGTGAATCTACAAGTGCATTCAAAACAATCATCTCATGGGATGGTAGTACCTAAAAAACAGAAAGCGTGAATTTCTTACATCTGAAAAAATAAGAGATGCAGAGAAATTCAAGCATGCTGTCATTTAGACAATGGAGTCCCAGTTTACAGGTACGAGCCAAGCGTTATTGCACACGTAACAGTCCTCGCAAAGACTCAGCCAAAGTCCCGGTCTCAAGTGAGGTTTAATTTTGTAGCATCGCCTTCTCCGCACAGGCCTGACACTTTTTCTTTTTGCGGATCCAACAGCGTTTGTCTGTTCTGTGGGACGAGACGAGTAGGGTGTCTAGTCTTTGACATAACAAACGCATGTGCAAACACGATTGACAATAATGTAAAAAAAATAATTTGTAACGACTCAATTCTCCACAGGGATGAATGGTCTTGTAAGTATGATTGCAAATCCAACAAGGTGTTTCGTTAAACAAATGTATTAAGAATTCTGAAACAAAACAAACAATCAAACGGTTGTTTGAGACGCTAGAACGATCAAAGATTCAAGCCTCCCAAACATCCATTTGGTTTTTTTTTCTTCCTTTTAAAAAAAAGAAAATGTCATTATATTTTATTTCGAATTGGACTTGCTTGAGTCTAAAATATCCCAAACAAGACAAATTCGAAAATAAAATAAAATGAGTGTTTCATTTTTTTTCTGTTAAAAAAGGGATCAATCCAAAACTAATGAGGCACATGCAAATTAAAAAACCACATAGAATGAGAACACATTTAATTTCTTTCCCAATGCCAGTAGACAAGTCTAAAAATAAAACAAAAGGCGATTCATACGTTTGAATAAACACACGCTTCTTATTACATCCAGACATGTTAAAATGTTAAATGTTCAACACAGCAAGATGTAAGAGAAAGAGAGGTTTCATTTCACGATGCATGAAAGCGCTACGAAAGCATCACCAGCCAACGCAACGTTTTACATACGATGTGTTGACGCTGGTGATGGATTCGTAACACTTTGTGTAGCAGGTCAAAGAAAGAGGTGTATTAAAAGAGAATTCGGCTTGAAGAAGTCTTTGAATTGTTTAAAAAAACTCAAAGAACCCATTCAAGACAAACCATCTTTTTTTTCTCTCCATCCATTCAAATAACACATGTATCAGATGTCTGGACGTAGTCTACAGCATAAACGTCAGCTCTTTAAATGCTTTTATTCAACATCATCACGTACATGTTATCAAATTTGTCATCGAGATAATGAACAACATGGAGTGTTTCAATAAACTGCACGTTTCACATCTCGATGAAAAAAATGAGATGGTGATTTAAAATCAAGTCTTAAAAGGAAAGGAAAACAAGGGAACTAAATAAAATTAAGTTTACCTAATCTTCCTCTCTATCAAAACTAGTTGTGAAAGGCATCAGAACTCACGAGTTATCCATCATCACCGAGTAGAATCCTCAAAGATGCTGGAAGATCATCATTTGCCTTTTTACATTTTAATCTTAATCAGAATGACTACTATACCAACTACCATCATTAGCATCATCTATAACACTACTTGATGCATCTGATGAATCATCATCATCATCATCATCATCATCATCACAATGACGACAAATGATAGATTGAATGTTGTCACGATTGCGATAAGGTTTGTAACTCGTAACACAATCACTATCATTGTCATTGTCACTATCTGTACTTGCATGACCCTCATAAGCTTCACCATTATAAAATATAGATCTTGAACAACGCCAACCCCACATAGGTCCATTTAAAATGCGATGTCTTTCAGCGTCTCTTCGTCGTTTTTCACATGTAGCACAACGACATGTAATGCCAAAGGGTGTAGCGGTTTTTTTATAACAACGTTTTAAACACAGAGGAGGCCTAATGATTTTATATGTGTCTAGTTTCCGATCAAATAATTGTTTGAGACATTGTTTGCAAGCCCACCGGCTTTGTCTACCTTTGAAAATGACTTAATCGTGTTTTTGTTTGTTTTGACAACACATGCGAGGACAAGTCTCCACAGGAGCTTTACAGACATGTTTTCGTTTGAAATAGTGCCACACACTGCCTTCTTTGCGACCCTCTTTCTTTCCACAACGGCCGCAGACAAAACATTTAAAGTAAGGACAATCTCTTTTCCGTTTGTGAATGATCACATAGTCGTCCAAATATCGCATTCTCTTCTGTAAATGATAATCCTCGCACTTTACACACTCTATGAGATCTAACATGAAGGAATAAATGGAAATAAAATTCAAAATGGCGCTCATTTAGTAAAAGCTTTTTTGGCATCTTGAAATTTACTCATGGCAGCCATAAAATCTGTTTCAAATCTAGTTTTGATACCCATGAGATGGCACACGGCATCCGAGTTTTGTTCTTGGTTCATGAGATTGACCAGGGGTTGTGAAAACTCGCGTTGAAATCCGCAGATGGCACTGGCGATGAATCGATTAAAAATCATGTCTAATTCTTTAGGTCGCCCTTCTTTATCTTTAAGTCTGTTCGATCTCCTGTTAGAAGAAGTAGCTGACGAAGCAGTCGATTTGGCAGATGTGACATTATAATTGTGTTCTTGTAACGACGGATTCGTATCTCCAGTTTTTTCTATCAAATGAGCGTCTTCAACGTTCGGTGTAGTCATGACATTGGTGTTGTCTTCGTCTGTTACTTCTTCTAATAAAGGTTCGTCAGATGCGTTTTCAGCTATCAAGGTAGGCAATAGAGCGAAATAAGGATTAAATCCCGCTGCAATATCTAAAACGTCTTCGACGGTGAAACTGGTCGTCATCGAAATGTCACATTGAAGTGGTAACTTTACAAATAAACGCACTCGGGTCTCACATGTTGGGTTTACATGACTTTATTACCAAACGGAAATGAATTGGTTTGACAGTTGATTAAATATTCAAAGCCGTCACGAACTATTGATTATTCAAATAACAAACGCTACACGTGCAATAAGGCGAATGATGAAGCCAACATTCGTGACACACTACATAATATTCACAATTTCTAGACACTCTAGAAGTGTATTCGTACAATTGGTCGTCGTAAGGTCTTCTACACATGATGCAGGCATCGGTTAAATCGCATGAATCTATTTCATAAAAGTAAAATGACCGTGAGTTTTACACACTTCGTGTATTTCGTGCACGGCGCTTACAGAACCTCCTAATTCTATGCTAAGATAACATTTATCCTCTAAGGGAACGTCGTGTAATGCTAGGTTACACATGATGCAAATCCTTTTAGGTTTTTTGGCTGAAAAATATAAAAGAGAAATGAAAAGAAAAAGGCCTTTAGGCGGTTTTATTCTTTTTAGCCTTATTGCTTTGCTCAATGGTTTTGGCTTTCTCCTCGGCTGCTCGTTTTTGAGCCGCTTGTTTTCGTGCATTGGCTACACGTTTCTTGGCCTCTTCCTCCTGAGCCAAACGTTGTTTCTTTAAACGAATTTGTTTCTCGCGTTCGTACTGCATGCCATAATGAATGGAAGCAACGGTCTCATTCTTTATGCGCCGTTTTTCCACCACGTGTTCCATGTAAAGTTTAGTCAACCATTTACTCTTATGAGTACGAGGCATTTCATCTGCCGACAAGGCAAAATCGCATTTTTTTTCATTGGGAAACTCTTTGGTGTTTAAACCACATACCCAGAAAAAACGATCGTGCAATTGCAATTGCGTTTTGGCATTCTTATCGTTGGCTATCTTTTCTTTTGGATTCTTTTCGCGATAGACCCAATAAAAATGACGATCTAATCGACAACCTGAATCGTGGGTCTTGCATTTTGGCGTGCGACCGTGTTGTTTGGTCTTGGGATCCACATAAGAAAATTTCCAAATGTGACAGACATTGACTTCAATAGCTACGAGCATACGTTGGTATGCATCTTGATCATGACACCATGGAATGGCATTACATTGTTTACACCAAATGCTTACTTTATCTTTGCCCTTTTCGTCTTGAGTGACATTAACATTTAACGATATTTCGCATAAAGGACATAAGAGTTCATTGTCACCTTTTGGAGTTTCCGGAGCTGTTGGCTGATCATCGTCCTCCTCTCCAGTATTCAACGGTTGATCTTCCATGTCCTCTTCCATGTTTTCAGCTCCAGACATGTCACTCGGTTTCATGCCAGCCAACGAGTCGGGTTCACTTTCATCGGCAGCCGAATCTCGGACCACAAAACCGTCGTCTTCGTGCGCGTCATCCGTGTCGCCTTCCTCAATGTCTTCGCTTTGATTCTCGTCGGCGCCACTTTCGACGGCTTGGTCATCGATGAATTCGTCGGACTTGGGTTGCGTTTTAGGTTTTTTGGTCTTTCCAGCTGGTCGTTGAGACATAGACATGGGAGCGTCCGATTCTTCAGAGTCGGGAACTAGAGTGCGATTGTAATAACGATGCCATAAGTAATCACTATGCCCCATCAGTTCATTTAAATGTTTCATTTGGTCAACCATCACATTATAAGTTTTAAAACCGGTCAATTCACACTCACCCAATTCAGCTGCATCGGCTTTAGTCGATTCGCCTTGGTCTTCCACGTCGTCTTCATCCCGAATCTCTCGGACGCGTTTCAAATCGGTCTTTTTACGAGACGCTTCGTCGGTCAGTTCTAACGCTGGTTTGCGGGCCTTCTTGTCGGTGTTGGCGGCTGAAGAGGGTTTGCTTTGCGAAGACATGACGGTCAAAGCGAGTAGAGAATAGTAACGCGGATTGGTTAACTTGACTTTGAAAATCTTGACACGTCTGAACTAGACTTCTCAAAATTAGAGATACTGGAGTCAGAAAACACACTCGTATTTATACAAAATTTTCCCGCTCTGTTTAATCAAGCTCAAAACCTCTAAATACAATAGAACAGCGCCCAGATTCGGACACTTTCAAAAGAACTAGTTCTACTCGAACGAATTTAGACTCAAAGTCCAACTAACTACTACTTGAGAAACGTGTCTCTGGCAACGTGACTGATTATATAATAGTTATGTAATCATGTCTCATTAGAGAGTTAGACCTTGATCATCTTCCATCGCCTCTTGAATACGGGCATGGGTCTCTTACGTTTACGCAAGACGTCTCCACGTGTACGCGTGACTCGTTTTCCTCCACTGCCTTCTTGTCCGCGAGCGCCACGTGAAAATATCGAATCATCACTGGTAACACTTCCAAAACGAAGAGAAACGCGTTGTGCAGCTCTAGCCACATCGTCCGGTGTAAAACCTTCAAACTCATATTCACTACCTGCTCTAGAAGAGTACGCCGGTGGGGGACCCAAATGATGACCGTAATAATAAGCAGCTGCCGCGGGTGACATATCCGCTCCTTGAAAAGGACCGAACGAATCAGATGGAGAAGGTGGAAAATTACCGTGTTGAGGGCGATAAAATTGACCGGGGACAAAATCATTGGGACCGCGACGGTTGATGCCGTCGTCGTCATCGTCTCCACCACCGCCCCCATTTCCCCCTGCTCCATGATTAGGATTCTCTTCATTTCTTATTTCTTCAATCAATCCTCTCAAATGCCCTTTCATAAGTTTCATGGCTTCGGCGCGTGTGATATCTTTATCGATAAAGGGTAAATGGGCGATTTTAGTAATCTGTTTGCCATACGTTTTAATCAGATAACGAATGTGCCTCACTAAAAATGTCACCGTCATACCTTTGGGTAAAGGTTTACCTTCACCCAGATCAGCCAAGAGTTTCATGCATGCCTTATATTCCCGAACAGCTGGCAGTCCCTCCGAATCGCCCGAAAGCATGACTTGCAAACGGGATGCGTTATCAAGTCGCATGTTATTGTCCAGCGGTATATCCACATTGCTGGCTTCTAGGTCTGTGTTTGCGGAATCACCTGTCTGCCCTTTTTGTTTTTGAAGAATTTGCAAGCGTTTTACCTCTCTTGCGATGCGATGAATCGACGCTTTGTCGATAATGTAATTGATATCGACTCCAGGTTTAATCGACATGTTCTTTTTCTTTATTTAACAATAATTTGCTAATGCCTCGAACGATGATACGTGTTTTTTTATGTTGCCGAGAGTCTAAGCGTTTGAGACGTGTGGTCCACTTGGTTTTGCGATTGATGAAACAAGCAAAATCTTTATCTGCTTTACAAGCTTCTCTGATGAGGGATAAATGATCTTTATTGTTATAAATGTATAGAGCTACAGCAGATACCTGATCTTTGTTGCCCTTGTCCAAATTCTTATCTTCGTACACAAAATCAGCTATGGGTTCCCAATTATCGTAGAAAAATTCTCTGGGATCTCCTTCGTAATCATCGACGTCCATTTATCATAGAATGCCTCCGTAGCGCTTTTGTTGCACAGCACGATAAACGGTACGAATATAATCTTTTCTGTTCTTGATTTCAATTTCTGTCACAGTCTTGTTGTGTTTGTCTAAAGCGAATCGCCGCCAAACGTCGTCGTTACGCCACTTTTGTTCGATGTGAGGTTTGTAATAAATTGCAAAATCACCTTCTTTACTCGGAAAACGTTCCATCGAGTTTAAACACTTCGGTGGGACCTTCTTCCGGTCGAACGTAAGACATGAACTTGATCTCTGAATTGCTTCTGTCGGGATGACAATCTACGAATACGTAACCGCCACGCTTGGATACCTTTTCTTGATAATAGCGCATGAGCGAATCGGCTGCTTTGGAATTGTTAGATTCACCGGTGAATTTACTCAACATCAACTTGATCTGATGTTTTTCAGATGGAAAATTGAATAGTACCATTCCCGTATTTTGCGAACGTAACGTGACGGCAATGGAAGAAAGAGGAAACAAGGCTTGTTGGGTGATGAACACGAGTAGATTGTGATGATGCATCATCTGCGTTAGAAAATGCACCATATTATCATCCTTGTAAATCTTTTGCATGAAATCGTCAATGACTACAACACGTGGTT
This sequence comes from Montipora capricornis, assembly GCF_036669925.1. Taxonomy (NCBI): domain Eukaryota; kingdom Metazoa; phylum Cnidaria; class Anthozoa; order Scleractinia; family Acroporidae; genus Montipora; species Montipora capricornis. The sequence continues at coordinate 33,921,637 of NC_090896.1, forward strand.
TGCCATCCTTAGTCATCTCTTTTAATTTATTATAACTTGGATACTCGTTGTGAAATATCACACCTTGTCTTTCCAAATGTTCAAAGGACTTTTGCCATTTGCTTTGATGAAAATAGTGTATTTCTTTGATGGGTTCGGCTCGGGATTTACCATCAGTCGTCTGCATTTTACTGATGATGGTCTCATTCACTTGAGCTAAAATGCTAGTCAAAAAAGTAGTCTTTCCTGACATGCTGGTACCCAACAAAGGCACAAAACCTGGATTTCTAAAACCCAAAGGTTTCTCCACTTGAAATCCATGTCGAATGAAAAAGGCATGAAATTCCTCTGCATCGTCTACATTCACCCCTTCTAAAAAAGCCAATTTAGCCAAAAGACGTTCTAATTTCCAACCATGCTCGTTAGCCATCTTTTTTTTTCAAAATACAAACACAAACGCGGATGCAAGATATAAGGGTGTTTTATTATGAAATATTTACAATTCAAGTCATTCACGGTCGGAGGCTTCTGGCCACGCATCTTTGAATTCTTGATTGACAATATTCTGAACTACCTAATTTCAATCTTTTACGTCCGCCTTGTTGCGTGACAAAGTGATCGTGTTTTTCTTTATTTAAAATTCTAGGATATCTACTATGAACGATTCTATGAACGCGTCTATCGTTACCTGGGTCGTCGTCTTCGTCAAAACTATTTTGTAAAAACTTGAAAGATTTGTTTTTCAAACGAGGATCACACATCTTATTCAAAAAATACAAACAATAATCACCGCAAACGGTGGAATAGGTCTGTTGATAATCGGCAGGATTTTTCTGACAATGTTCCAAAGGTTGCCAAAGTCTGGGTTGATACGAAGCAGGATTTCTACCGTAGGAATCGAAGAAAAAACACCGACCTCTGCCTTCTCTGGGTTTCACGGCAGCCACCCAATGTTGACCGGGTTGGGAAATGGGATCCGTATTTATGATGATGGCCCAAGCCGGTAAACGTCGTAATCGTTCGAAAGGAATCTGATCAGCTGCAAATACACCCTGAAAAATAGGTGAAATGTTCACATCTCTCTGACAAGCTCTTCTCAATTGATCTGTATCGTGCATGTTTTTCTTTCTTCAAATGTCGCCTCCTTTACTGTTGTAACAAGTGATGTAGTTTTTGTAAACACTGGCTTCGAGAGGGGGATCTGGGCCTGACCATTCATTCATCAAGGCACTGGGCATCTTGTAGACGCGTCGCCAGGGATAAAAAATGACCATTTTGACATTTTCCAAATTTCCAGCAGGGAGAGGGCGTTCGGCCCACACTTCAATTTTCATTTTCTCGTCAAAGAAACTGATGACACTGTCTAGGGCAGCATTGGCATTAGGATCTAATTGGATCCAGGTCCAGTATTGACCCTCCCATAGATGACTTCTATTCAGGAACACAGGGTTTTGTCGTTTTTCGTTGTCTTCGTTGCCTGTGAAATCAGATTGCATTCGGAAAAATTCTTTTAAATTTCTGGGATTGCGACGCCAATCCAACCAGCCTTTTTCAAAGATGCTTCGGTCGCCAATACTGATGTTAATTCTTTGAATGCCAATTTCCAAAAATTGACATCGGTCTGTAACCCAGTCGGGATCAAGACACCTAAATTGTTGATCTGTCATGAAACCGATGCCAACTTGATTGGGAATCTTTCCTTCTAACAGAGGCACTTGAGGTACTTCTGTAGCCAATCCATTGGGATAATTGTTGACCAAAGTGAAGGGAGGACTGGCAATCACCCTCATGTGCTTGGCAGTGGGCAATTTGAAATCGTTGACGGTGTAGAATTTTTCTTCTAATTTTTCGTAGTTGCCCTTTTTCCACTGTTTGACAGGCACAATCAGAAAGGTGTGTTGAGGGTCAATTCGAATGCGCGGCAGATCAGCGGCAGGGAGTGCGGCCCCTTGTCCATTAGCGCTGCCTACTCTGGCAAAAAATACTTTTTGCAAATTTTGCATGTTGATTTTGAATTCAAATTTGAAATCAATGTTCAAAGTAGGCACAGCATCCACGATCTTCCAAAAACAACCAGGCAAAGGCCATAGACAAGCTCTCCAAGGTAATTCAGCCATCTGGTCGGGAAAATTTTCTTCATTTCTTCGACACCCCACTTCGTCGTCATCCATGTTAGCCCAGTAGGACAAGGCATTGTCGGCAAACTGTCTGCCTATCCTGTGTCTGGCGTCTCCAGCTAACATTTGAGGATGCGTCAAAGATTCGTATCTGAAACTTTCTTTCATCTTTTCTGGCATGCTCAACATTAACATGTAATCCAGCCTTTGTTCCATCTCTCTCTGATCTGTTAGGGGATTCAATTCTTTTCCTTGGAGAGTCTTGACACTGGAAGTCTCGATGAGATTTTGAGCCCAATCTAATTTGACACTAATGTGTCGACTGGCAGCTACAGCTCCATTTCCATCGTTTTCATCATTGGTTAAGGCACGTTGAGCATTAGCAGGTCTAGTATAAACAGCATGAGGATCTTGACCGTCTTCAATGATGAGACCCAATTGCATACTCCAATCACAATAATGCGTGATGAGTTGACCAGCAGGTGTGGGCTGAAAGATGAGAAGACCTTCATTGGGATTGCTTTGAACCGTATCAATCTTGAGCCATTTGGTCTTTTTATGCACCAAGCCATCAAAAATGTACTCGTATTCGTCTTCTCTCTGTACAGGAACCTCTACCACCGCTTTCTTGGGCATTTTACCCATTTGATACTGTGTATTCTCTGTGTCGTGAATTCGTTTTAACTTATTTTGATATTCTAAGTTCAATCTCGATTGAACAGCTTTTTCCACCGTAGGCCCGCCGATGTCACCAGCCGTCACCATCGTTTCATCTATATCGCGCCCCCCGATCATGATTTACTCTAAAAAAAGAAGATGAGATTAAAAGAATTCTACGAAGTAGGACTGCGATGAATGTAATGTCTGAGAAGTGTTTCTAGATTGTCGTCACTCAAATTTTCAAAATCGATTTCTTGGTTGTCTGCTTGGCTATTTTCTTGTTTCTTGGAACTTTTAGCTGAATTTTCTTGCAAAACAGTATCACTCCAAGTCACCTCTGCAGGTCGTTTGACGGCTTTTTTGTTGACAACAGACGAGGAAGACGAAGGTGAAATGAATTTGGTAACCTGGCCAGCATTTGTTTGGGAAAGCGACAAAGCGGAACCGGAATGGGATTTTGTCAATTCGTCCAGTTGTTCTTGTTCCATCTTGTCGTTAGCCATTTTCTCTTGCAATTCTGACATCATTCGATCGTATACTTGTTTTCTAGCTTGTAATCCCTGTTGTCTAAATTCCATTTCGCGTTCGCTTATCTGTTTCACAGTGGAGGGATCGTAACCCAATTGAGCTTTGGTCATCAAAGTGAGAGCTTTGTGATGATCGTCCATCTGTTTGCCTAGTTTTTGAAGCATGGCCGCATTTAATCCCAAGTAACCAAACAATTCTCGACTGGCTTTTTTACTCGGATCTTCTTCAGAAGCCGTTGCAGTCAAAACAGATTCGTCAACAGGCGACGAAGACAAATCTTCATTTTCGTAATTCTTAGCCAAATCCTCCCATAATTCGGGTGTAAAATCTGCAAACATCTCTTTCAATTGTTCTCCTTTCGTCTTTTGTCGTTTTTCCAGTGTTTTAATGTCTTTTTCAGTTTCTTTAATCATGGTTTTTCTACTTTTGTCATCCATAGTCGTCAAAGTGGCATTACTCTTACCGGGTTTAGCATTATTCAAAGTTTCTTTAGACATAGAAGGTCGCACGACAGCGTAAGAAGGCACTTTTGATTTTTGCACGTAAGGCATGTCTACACAAAAGCCACGAAATTCAATACGCCAAACCAAGATTTCTGGCTGTGTTCAAAGCCACTGAAGACGTACCTGGTCGAAACGATTGCTTGATACGATAACTACCGTTTGGCGAATGACCGCTGCCCGATTGACCTCGGATGCGGTTCAAAATAGCACTGCCCAGATTAGAAACAAAATTTTGCACCCCTTTATTATTAGCCACTTGAGTAGCCAATTGTATCTTCATCATATCGACATCGTCGATTCCGCCTAACAAAGGATTAGGAGATGGACTTGGTGCAGGTGCTGGAACTTGTGGTGCAGACGGCAACACGGAAACAGGTGTTTGCGTCGTTGAAGGTTTTATGGACGACTTTCCACCGCGCTGTTTTGCTCTAGCATTCATCATCTTGTTCAACAAGACAGCATTTTCGTAATCTTTTCTCATGGGAGTACCGTGAGCTGGTGGAAAAATCATGCCTCCTTTTTGAGCGTGTTTTCTGGCCAAATTAGCAGCTCTCACCGCTCGTGCTTTGACCAATCTCTGCATTAGAACAGCTCGCTGTGATGGTGAAATGTGTTTCTTTTTGCCTCCATAACCTCTCTGATTTCCACCTCCAAATATACCTCCCATTACTTGTCCAGCCATAGGTAAAAGGGACGGTAAGGCAGCACCTATACCCAATAATGCTAACGGACCAATGCCTCCTTTTTGATTCTTTCTCACACCTGCACCTTTTTGTTTTTTAAGCCAAGTATACCATTCACGACCTGAAATGGGTGCAGCCAAGCCTCCCTTTTGTTGCAGACGTTTTTTCATGAGATTGGTCAATTTTCTTCCCGCTATATCCTCCACCATCGTTGTGGCAACCGTGTTAGCTAAATCACCTATAAAACCACCTTTTTGTTTGGGTTCCCATACCGTGTAAGGCAAACCTTGATCCCATTTAGTGACTTTCTTGTGTGTTTTTCTTTTCTGAATATCCTTACCAATTCCACTGATCATAGCGGCAAAAAAACCACCACGCTGCTTAAAAGGTTGTGACATCCAATTTCCTCTTTCGGAAATACCTCTAGGAGACGACATGACAGAAAATCCGGCATTCCAACCCCCTTTTTGTCGAGATCCATTTTTATTTCGATACGTTCCTTCAAACACCGGATAACCACGTTCGCCCGTCAAACGACGTTTATGATTCAACATTCTAAATTTATCAAATTGCATACCGCCCGATTGTCGACGCACTTTCAAAATGCGATTTCTGGTTAGATGATATCTTCGTACACCGGTTCTATCGAGTGTATTCTCTACTTGCAAGCAAGATTCGGATGTCATATTACAAGACAAATGACACAATTTTAAAGATCATTTTATTATCAATGATATGCTTGATTACATTCATAAAAATCAATCAAGTGAAAAATGTCAACATAGAGTCTGTTTTTCTTTTTCAATCTTTTTTTCCTGAATTTTCAATGGCTTTTGATATAGCCGTTTGGGACAATCCTCCGAGCACACCTCCTCCTAAGGCAGCTGCTAAGAGTGCTGCACTAGAATATCCTTTTTTAGATTTTCCACCAACTTGAACAGCTCCTCTACCGTATTGTGAAGGTTGTGCAGCAGGGGCTCGTTGCATGCCAAACATCCCTCCTAAGCCTCTACCTACGGAAGGTAATAAGGCAGGCAAAGCAGCTCCAATACCTAACAAAGCTAGAGGACCCAATCCTCCTTTTTGTTTCTTGTAGGTTCCATTCGAAACTCCAGCGGCGCCTCCTTCACCTCTTTGAAACGCACGGCGAGGCGCTTTCTTGTAAGCATGACGAACTCCTCTATCCACAATCTTCTTTATGTTATTAGCATTCATGCCTCTACGAACCATTTTAGTGATGGGGCCATTTCTCTGCTTGTCCAAAACCACACTGCATATGCCATATCTGAAACATTCGTTCAAGAGACCGGGTTTGGGTTCGCCTTCTGGCCATTTCCAAGGAAACAATTTCAACGAATTGGTTCGTCCATCGTTACGAGCCACCTTCAATTCTCGCATTACGGCATCCATAGGTGTGTTTCGACTCTTTTTACGAGTGTTTTTCTTGTTTTTAGCAATGGCCTTAAGATGAGTGTGTCTGGCTTCTAATTCTTCAGGAGTGAATTCGTGTCTACGTTTAATGATTCGCGATTGCTTTCGACGAACATAATTGGCAGGAATCGTATAATCATCATAGATGGTAGGCATTTTTCGTTTGGGACCTCTTTTTCCACCGCGAGCACGAACGGCTGCTCTTTGCACATCTTGTTGAGTAAACCCCTCGAAATCATTATCCCCCATATTAGAATCATCATCGTCTGTAGGGGGTGTCGGTGGATAATTGATGGCATTGGCAGCTGCTTGCATGTCCATCATTTCACTCAAAGAAGGCACACCGCCGGGATTTTGTCTTCCAACCCCTCCAAATTGATTGGGATCTGTACCCGAAGTGTATCCCACACCTCCATACTGCTTAAAACGGCGCGTCGTAATAAACGAGGGTCTTTTGGGAATGAACGGCATGGTGAAAACAAAAAATGACACTGTTCGTCACACTTTATTGCGTTATATAGTGAAAAATAATTATTTATATGTAAAAAAATCAACTTCCGCTTAGTCTCGATTCGATGAACACGCGAGTTGATGCTAATCTAAAACAGCTTGTCGCGTTTGAAGAATACAATACAATTTTACATTGACCAAAGGATTGCCTCTAGTATCTTTAAAATACAATCTTACACGTGAAAAATGTCCGGCATTGACTCTTTTCCATTCTGCCATGTCGGGTCTAAAATCTAAATAATTCTTTTGGGGCAAAAACGACACATTGCATAAAGTTTGACTCATTTGAGTGCCGGTCAACTCGTTTCGCATTTGATCGAAACCTACCACAATGACTTGAAAACTATCGCTAGAAACCAGTTCCCAAATGTATCTAGAACTTAATTGACTCAAGACAACATTCATATCGACGTTTTGATTCAATCGGGTTAAAGTGAGTGTTTGTTCAGCTTCATTAACCGCTAAAGTCATCTCATTCACATACAAGTGAGCCATCATCACATTAACACTTTTTTCAGAATTGGCTAATCCCAAACAACGAGCAATCTTATCGTCCATTTGAAACGATTCTATGCGGGAATCCGAATGAATTTGAAGCGTAATTCTTTCAGAAACTTCTAAAAATCTTAACCCAGCATAGCCACACATCAAATTCAACACCACGCAAAGTTCTCGCAATGTCGCGATCTTACATGCTGGAAACCAGACGGTATCGATGACGTGAGTAGCTGTAATTTCCCGATCTACAAGTGGTAATTGATCTTCTGAATCCAACATTTCGGCCGTCTGATCGTTTCTTCCAAAAGGCTCTGGGTTGACGGACACCACAGCTGCTCCAGACTGGCTTGCCATCTGGGTCAAAACGATAAAACGCGTTCTAGTCTTGATATTTTTGATTTCACTCATATTCAATTGAAGTTCAGAAAGGGAAATTTCATCATTCATGTGAAATACACAAGTGTACGAGCCAAAATTCATCTCGATCATGCCATTTTCATCTGTTTTCACCCCTCGAAAAGGCAACGATCTAGGTGTCTTATGATGCGGATTGATACATTTCCAAGACATTTCAAATGTCTATTTTTAATCTTGATCGTCAGCAGCTCCTGTCCACTCTTTTCTGAAACTCAGTTGCAACATGGAAATGCCCGTGAAAAATCGTGGACTCTTCGAGGAATTGTCTGCATCAGTGATTTTGACGGTGAGATGCGTGATGCCACCTGGGGACGATTCTAACATCTTCCAATCTCGACGATGACCTTCGTGTACGGTCACTGCATTGTCGTCATCGAGTCGAATGCAATGATGAAGACACGAACGATTTTGGACATGTCCAACTTGAGTATTTTCGCGAGCCCATTCAAATTCGGCCATTCGTAATTCTTCGATGTGAACACTCACACGATGTACTCGTGTTCTGCTATGAATGGGCTCGAGAGCTGTGCTTCCAATGTCATTTTCAAAAATGCTTAAAGTTTCACCAGCCATGATGCGATCTTCGTTTTCGTCAAAGATTTGAATGATCTGTCCTTGTTGTGGTGGTCTTACAATGACAGGATGCTGAGCATCTGAATTTAAAAATGCACCTTCTTCTTCTACTGTAATGACTCCATTATGGACCAAATAATTTCTAGGATTTCTAGGTAAACGCATCCACGCATCTGGTTGTAAAAAAATAACAGTCCATCCGGGGTTATCTTGCCAAGCAGCCGTCATAACTTGCGGATGTGAATTAAGCCACAATTGCAAATCAAAAATTTGAAACCATTTATCTGAAATGGCAAAATACCACTGACGTTTCCAAGGCTTGTCCAAACCTCTAAATTCTGTTTCATCTGCATTAATTTCAAAAAACTGTCTCGAATTATGCCAATGCCAATCTGTTGCTCCTCCAACAGGTCCCATGTATCGTTCTGGCCATATTAATGGATAATCGTTACGCACTTGTTGATCATTAGGAAAAATCATGAATCCAGGCCAACCATTTTGAAAAAAATTATTAAATCGATTGCCATTGTCATTATTTAAGATTCTAGCAAAACGATTTGATTTCCTGACATTTTTCATACTTTTGATAATGTCCAGAAACAATATTCCAATGTCAAAAGATTGTTTTACAGGCAAAGCTACAGAATGGGAAGGAATTCTAAACTGTTCAAAAGGAACATAAGCATGTCGTTGAGAAGACGGATTGTATTGTCTATAACCCCAATGAATCATATCCTCTGAACCCACTGCATTACAATCTACAATGACATCGTTCACACTCAAATCTCTGTGCAAAACACGATACGTAGCTTCCAACAGATCCAATTGATTTTCGTAATTCTGCAAAGGCAACTGATTTTCGTAAAAAAGAGACCCATCTGCGTTTAACACTCGAACACGAAAAGGAAACACTTGTAAATTGCGAAACGCCGCCATTTTCAAACACACTTTCCAACCTTTGTCCAATCGAAGAGGTACAGGCAATTGAGTTCTCCAATGAGAACGTTGAGACACATCTTGTTGCATCTTTTGAGCTCTCTTATCATTGGAATACAATGTCACATTGATATAACCGTTACCATCATCGAGACCTCCAAAATCGACAGTGGACGTAAAAAATTGAGCATTATCGTTCATAGCCATTTTTCTTGCCTTTGTTTTTCAATTCTGGAAAATAATCAACAAGATGAATTTCTTGACCTCGTTTCAATTTTCTTTGTGTAGGTAATACAATTTTGTGATTGTCTGGATGATCCAACAGAGTGATGGTCTGTCCTTGTTTACTTTTAGACACCACGTTTTTGATCAGCGGTCGCAACGGATCAAATCCTACTATATATAAGAGTTCTGATTCGTATAGAGCTCCTTTCAGAGGTTCTCCTGTTAAATCTTCCACAAAATAAAGATTAATGTCAAACCGAGGATACGTTCTAAACTTTCGAGTCACACGAAAGATTTCTTCGGTATAATTTCCTTGGTAGGCTTTACCAAAACGAGATACATCTTTACTGAGACGCACATAATGCCCCACCTTAAATTTAAAAGGTTTTTGAACATACAAACTCTGTCGAGCTTGCGAATTGAGACGTTCATTTCGAATGGCTAACAAATAACCGCTATTGTGATAACCGATATCGTTAGGCGCTAGACCCTCAAAAAGAGCACGATGCGGTCGTGCATTGTACTGTTTGACGGCCCTTTCCACAATATGAGCATTGTGCAGTTGGGGTTCATTTCTCTTGATGAGAGCCACTAAATTCTGCAACGTTCGATTAAAACGTTCCACTGTAGATGCCTTTAATTCACTATTGACATAAAATTGATGAATTCCTCTCTGCTTAAAATAATCTTTAAAATGTTGATTATAAAACTCACTGCCTTGATCACTAGCAAACTTGACAGGTGTTCCTAAACGTTCTTCAATTTTTTTAAAAGCATTTAACACGACTGTGGCACTCTTGTTGGCTACCACTTGCGCTTCGCCACGACGACTAAACAAATCGATGACTGTCAGCCCTAGCATATTGTTAATCTTGACCAAATCGCCCTGCCACGTATGATTAAATCCTCCTTGAGAAATGGTCGGACGTCTGGGAAAACCACGCGAAGGAATATTGCGTACGATCTGGTGCGCTCGCGAATGAGCCATAATAAAAGCATCCACTTCCTGCCTTGTTATTTTCAATCTAGGATAATGTCTCCTCAAATAAGGATGAATGACATAGGCTTTGGCATATTGCAAAGGCGATTCGGGATCTTTAAAAATACGTTCTAACAAATTTCTAACAATGACATCACGACCACCTTTTTCTTTACCTACAGCGGCCATTTTACAAAACTAATACAACTTAAACTTCATTTACATTTCAGAATCACACAATCTCTCATACTTATTTCTCAAACGCGTCACGCGATTGACGGTGGTAATTCGAATGGTTCGATACCATTTCTTAGACGTTTCTTTCATCTTGTCAGGAACTTCATCGACGGCATGACAAACCACCACATTTGGTTCGCTTTTCCAACGTTTCTCTTCTGTTGGCATAGGTTCACAAGTCGTTTCACAGCATTCATACGGTTGGTTCTGATGAACCTCATCCCAAGCTTCACTAGCTGCTTTGTAAGATATGTCATGCAAATGTTTTTGAAATGATTCATCGTGCATGAGAACACTCACCATATTCTCTTTTGTGAGAATAGTTCGTTCGCTTTCCAATTGTTGAATGGCATATCGCATGGCTTGCAAAAACTGCAAACGCATCTTCTCTTCCATGCGATCCATCTTTTCCGCCGACACTTCCAAACCTTCTTTATAAGCAAACATTTCATCGTACACAAGTTTAAAACGGTCCATCATCTGATTAAATTCGGCCTTTTCTTTGCGAAACGTTTGCAAATCAAATAAACGTTCCATTCGTCTGGTCAAAACAGAAAACTGTTGATGCAGGTCCAGCTCGGTGGCTTTGCAATCACAAACATTAAACACTAATTCGGCTAAACCCAAAACTTTTTCTCTTTCTTGCACATGTTGTTCCATCTTTAAACGTTTTCACAACTCTCGTTCACTTGACAAACGATTATTTCGATGATATCTATGTTCTATATTATCCTGAGTTTCGTTCGCCCCAGTCGAAGCGCAACAATTGACGGCTACGACAAAACTAGTTTTGATGTCACCGTCCAATTGGTCAGCCGTTCCGTGATTCAATTCGTGGGTTGGTTGCGAACTACTAGGTTGTCTTCCACAACAGGAATCTCGTTGTTGCCAACAACAGAAACAGGATTTGAGACACTGGGTGAAGAGTTCGCAAAAGGT
>NC_090896.1:33937851-33992851 GCF_036669925.1 Montipora capricornis
CACATTTGCATTTCGATCCTAATAACTATCAAGGTAGTAACTTGTGTTTCTTTTTCAGAGTAAAATGGTTGTAGCTTCTTACAGATTGTACATATGTTAGACTACTATATATCACAAGATTCGTTGTAACATTCTACATATGACTATATAGGTTTTGTGGGGGGCTGGTCATTTAATCCAGGGGGGAAATAGGTTTTTTGCATATTTTTTTTTTAAAACAACCGTAAGTTACAAACGCCAGTATGAAAACATGTAGATTTATAAGGATAAGTTATTAGATAAACATGTTGGCACACCTGACTTTACATAAACAAATGTGTTAATCTTGGTTGCCATGGTGACTAAAATCATTTTCATAAATTCATGGGGAAACGTTTGTTTTCAGTTGCATAACTCATTACTATAGCTCATTTGCATAATTACGTACTTGTTAAAATCAGGGGATTTCCTGACAATTTTAATATTTAAAAATTTATAAGAAATTAATAGTGTTGAGTTAGGAAATTTTTTATGTGACAAATTGTAGAGATAAGTTTGTTTTACCCGATTATGCAGTACGAAAAAAAAAATTTAAAAAAGCATTGTCTGGTGCTCAAAACCAGTAGGGTATTTCCTGACATTTTGAATTTCTTGGGTTAGGCACAACTTTCCTTGCTGTGGACTTAGTTTCCAAGCACAGGAGATTTCCTGACAATTTTAACATTTATTAATTTTCCAAAAATTAGGAATGCTGGGTTAGAAAATATTTTCTGCGTTACCTTGTAGAGAAAAGTTTATTCTATATGATTATGCATTATAAAAAAAATAAAATTCAATAAATCATTATCTGGTGTTAAAAACTCAAAATATATAACAAGGGTATTTCCTGACATTTTTATTTTTGAGAATTTCATGTTGTCAGGCGTGATTCTGTTTCCTTGCTGTGAACTTAGTTTAGATGCGAGATGAAAGCGGGTTTGCAAGCACATTTGCAACTGTGTTCTCTGTTACGTGTGCAATATTCATGTGACTAGACAATAAAGAGAATTTTTTACAACTTTCCTAAACCTGTAACAAGACAACTTTAAAACTTTTTGTTCCAAATGAACAGTCTTTCGAATCACTGTAAATATTTTAACCATATTGCAATCTTAGTAATAATACCACTGTAGACATATTAACAGTAGTTACTTGTGTTGTTAAACTATGGTACCTTAACCCCTCCACCGGTTCGTATACTAGCACGTTTTTGTATCAAAAAACACACAAGGTGAAAAGGTAATTTCTCCACATTTTTGAGGGTAGCCCTAATCGTAGATGGCTTTGTCGAATACAAAAGGCTACCTTGGAACATTTGAACGCACACAGAGGCACATCTTTTAATGTTATCAAGTTAAAACTTGGGTTCCTGGTCCCTCCCTCTTTTTCAGAGGGTATTAATCTGAGACACAAAGTCTTTCAGAGGGTTTCATCAAGTGACCAACTTGACTCATTGTATCCAGGCTCTAATTGCTCACCTGTTTCTCTCTAGTGGGGCACTCCCCGGGGATTGGCTACCCCAGCTTGTGGTTTATCCCTGACTAGATTAAACAGGGGCAACTCAATCAGAGACACTTTTTACAAAAGCTATATACAAACTATAAATATACAAGAAATATATACAAACTATAAATATACAAGGAATGTATACAGTTTGATCTACATTTGTATTTACTTCCTATAGGCCAATAGATTATTACAATGTGTACAATTTTTTGTTCTTTTTTTTTTTTTCCAGGGGGATGCATTTGAATGCATGGATGAATGAAGAAATGTTTAAACTGATGCCCTGCGTGTACTACGTGGATGTGTTTGTGTGCTTGCATCATGGTTGTGGTTTAAGCTCAGGCATGCATGGCCAATTTACGCCCTGAGAAAAATCAGCAGTGATGCAAACTGGTGTTTGTGCGCTGGAGTCTGTAGATGAGCATGATAATGATCATGGGGTGCTTGACGTGGAAGATGTTCGAGTGGAAGTGGATGATGCACGTATTCTGCGGGTGAAGGTGGATGTAGGTGGCGTGTGGATGATGGCGGTCACTTGCACAGTGGAAAATGTATGAAGATGTAGTGGTGGTGGTCGTGGTGTAAGGTGAGAATGGTAAGGTAGCCTGTAGGGGGTCCAACCGCGGTGTTTTCGCTAGACTGGGCCCGGAGAATCGACTATCGACCTTTCATAGACTGCCATGTGCGTGTAGTCACCGTGGCTCTCTCGGCCTCCTTCCAAAGTTTGTTGCCCCCTACAGGCCACTGAAACTCGTTTTTGTCCACCCAATCAAGAATGGCCTGATCCTCGCTTGGGTTGAATGCTCGCCATGCTGCCATGTCTGTAAAAGGTTAAAAAGGATTTGATGTTGCACTCAGCTGGATGGTCTCCAATCTTTACGTGCAAGTTTTCTTTAAATAGGTTAAGACCTTAGAAAGTTATTGTAAGTTAAAGTGGTAACCTTGTTTTTAAGCTATGACCCTTTTCTGTCTGCCATTTTACAAAACTTCAAACGTTTATAATTTCGCGAGGTGGGAACTGATTGGCTCCAAACTACACACGAGCAATACACATGTCACGCGCTACCTTACGCAACAATCTGCACATGTTATTCACGTCTAAAGTTTCATAAAACAATGCATCATTACTATACAGATTTAAGGTCTATATATTCTACAGATAGTATGCTTATTGCTAGGTGGCCTCTAATTATTGTGTCCAAGTTGTTTACATTTGAAGTTTTGCTAAAGATGACGTCATAAGTATAACACATTTTAACGTATTTTCGCAAAACTTGTTCTCTTTGCTTCCTTGCTGTGCAGGAAAACGAGTTATTGCATTAAAATCCCCAATATCGCTCTTTAAATGCCTTAAATATAACATCACTAGCATTCGCTTGTGGTACATTGCACCCTTGAAATTATGTCAATCACTGCGCACAAGCAACTTGATGGGAAGATTAAAAAACATTTCCGGGTAGGTCACAAACACCTTATGTCCCTCTCTGGGTAGTTAAATTGCTTCTACACAGTGTGTAAAGAGTGTAAAATAGCATAAGACTGGAGTTCAAAAGAGCGTGTCTACTCACCAAGAAGACTTGATAAAAAGGGGAAGAGACTGGAACTTGCATCATACTTAAACACAATTAGCTTGTAAAATACTAAATGAATAAAGCTGCAATTGCAATATGATGTGTAGCTATTCTTTGCTAGCTAAGTTTTCGTTTTAATCTGAAGAGTATAGCATCCAGTCTCTCAATACTGCACATTAAAGCGCCAAGTGCATTAATTAAGCCGCCATGTTGGAGACTTTGGAAAGTTTTACCCTTATTTGAAGGTTGATAACTTCGTTAGATTTTGTTGATATATTGTCAAATATCCGTGAGAGACAGATTAGACTATTGGCTACACTTTCGTTGACAAATGATCGGATTCTGTATTTTAGCATCTACATTAGGATTATTTAAGTACATCCATGTTTTAGAGATATTTCGGGAGTGCAAGTTAAGGTACCTTTGCCACTTGAACTGTCATAAGCTTTCTGTGTTTTCCGCTATAAAGTTCAAACTTGCCAAACATGCACCGGAGATAATGTGCAATATATTGATTATAATAATGAAGGTGCTTGCGTTTCCTTAACCAATTCTTAGGGACTGAAATTGGAGAATGGTGGTTACAATGAAACTTTAGAATGTTCCATCTTCAAGAAGCTGCCAATCAAAGAGAATTTAAAACTGGAAGTTGTCATTTGCACTGAATATTGTTTATTTACAGGGGGGCTTGTGACATGAATCCAGGGGGGGGGGGGGCACAAATCATTTTCAGAATTTTATTGGAATAAGACCATCAGAAGTGTTTCTGATAGAATTTTTACACTCGCTGTAGTGGGAACAAAAAGCAATTGTGGGCGTGGGTTGCCATAGCAACCAAGTCACGTTTGTCTGATCCAGATTGGACAAAGCAAAAAATATGTGCAAAATAATTCAAATAAACCAAATTGCACAAAACGTATGGGAGGGGAGGGGGGACAGGGGCCATAATTGATTTTAGTTATAATAGTTCTTTACATCATTAGCATAACATTTACGAAGGAATCTGAGATAAATTACTTTGAAAATCAACGTTTTTACAGAAATTTTCAAGAAAGGGACTTTCCTTACAATTTTGAACTTAAAAAAAGAATAAGAAATTCAGGATGCTGGGTTTAGCAAAGTACTTAGTGTTATTTTGTTTTGCACAGTTCATTGTGCATCACAAAATAATGGAAACAATTTTAATGCCATTTCAGTGCTTGTTTTCTATTAGGGTTAGTATTGAAACTTCACACACATTTCCATTGCAAAATGGTCTTACCTACTTGCGTGTAGTTAGATTTTTTTTAAACTTTTAGAATTCATTTAGCCATTCTGAATAATTAATTGGTTGTTTTTATGTAGTTTTTTTTGCTTTTAACAAGTTGGGGCTTCTGTTAGCATGCAAGGTTTGTCAGCACAGATCTACAGATGTTTGTCAAGACATGTAGGTGATTTGGAAGTGTCAAGGAACCATTGGACTTAGAGGTGGACGTCCAACTGGTGAACTTTTTTCTTTTTTCAAATCCATTTGCAAATTAATAACAAGGCTTATACAGGGCAGCTTTATTTGCACTTGTTGAGGTTGTTCTTTGGAAGCAGACCTTTGCAGTGTGTGAGACGTCGTTTGTGCAACTCAGAGAACGATAACAGTCAATAAAGGACAGTCGATTTTCATTTCTAATCTTTATTTTTTCTCTTAAATTTACCAACTTTGAAGAGGCTCTTTTTTTATTTTTTTGGAGTCAGGCTCAGTCATGCTCGTCATCTCCATCATATTTGTATATATCTTCAAAGTAATTTTCGGTTACATCGCTAGAATAAGCGTCACTTGTTTCATATTCGTGGTCTACGTCCCTACGTTCATCGTCGTCTATGTCCCTGCGTTCATCGTCCCCGTCGTATTTGCTGTCATTTATACTCAGTCCGTCACTGTCAATGTCCATGCTGTCATTGTCATTGTCTCCTGCTCGGATGACACCAACGTTGTCGTGGCGGCCATCTTCCTAAGACGGGTCGATGTCATCCTGATGTCTGACCTCTTGCCAGTCTTGTGCCAAAATTCGGCAATACGGCGCCCGATAGTCCCATCACTGAAAGCCTTTCCACTGTCTGTAAGGAAGAGTCTGTCATCCGGTGATGGAAATATCGAGCGCACATGTTCGACATAAATAGACACCTTTCTTGCTAGAGACCTTGACATGGCGATGGGTGCTGGTCCCGCAACAGATCGTTTGTGGCGTGGTGCATGGACTGTGACCGTGCCAGTTGCCTCGTCGGTCTCACGATCTTCATAGTCCTCCATGGTCAAGGTCTCTAGCGGACCAGGACGTTGGCCATTCTGAAGTTCAAGACTGGCAACAAGGTAGTCTCGCACAACACAGAACTCTTGCGGCGAAATTGTGCGCTTCGGCGCTTCCTTAAGAAGCCCTAAGGCACGAGTGGCAGGTTCTGTGCTGTTGATGTCAGCCACATCATCCACCGCTATCTGTGTCTTCATCTCTTTTAGTCTCCTGCGCCATTCCTCAGTGTTGTAGTTTTTTTTTACCACTGCCCGCCATGACGTCATTTGTTCTGAATTCCGAATGATCTGTTCCACGGTTGGTGATGAGAGGATAAAGTTGTCATCGTCATCGTATTGCTTCTCCCTCTCCCCAGCGACGTCAGGTAGGATATGATTGTCCCTGGACACTTCTGCTTGCTGTCCAGAAGTGGTTTGGCCCACTTCCAAACAGCACTGGCCTGCTGATGTACCAGGCAATCCAGGGAGTCATATTGTGGATCGATCTGCTGGAGCATCAGGTGAATTTGACGGGTGTGCTGCTCCGCATGTTTGGGGGACAGTGCCTTCCCACTCAGGGTCTGCAGGAAGTCATAAAATCCAAGGAGCCATGCCTCCCTGATTGTGCTTGACCTCCTGCATCTGAGCAGTTCTGCGATGGACTGGCGGCTACTGTCCCCACTGGCTCCATGTCCTCGTCAAATTCACCGTCACCATCTGATGCAATGACAACTCTAACGCCCTCACCGGAAACACTGCCAGTAGAATTCGGAACGAACTCGTCACCACTATCAACATCATCACCATCATCGACCTCATCATCAGAAGTATGGAGACTAGAATGACAGACCATTACAAAAGACTCTGATGATACCTCTGCCTGCTCCTCCATTGGCGTGGGATCGGGCACTGTAGGCGCTGCTGCAGCCTCTGCACGCTTCCGCAGCGACAACATTGATTGTGCTTGATATGGAACCTCCGGTGATGGAGGAACCATGCCTTCTTCATCCTCGCTGGAGGAGGAGGAGGAGGAGGAGGAATCCGAAGGCGTCTAATCGATGTCGTCGCTGTCTGTCTCTGGAAGCGGATCCGTGGACAGCAGCAGCCTCAGATTGCTAGCGGTGGTGGTGGTGGTCCTTTTGGAGCCAGTCTCCTTTATTGCTTTCATCTCAAGTTTTCCCTCGTACGGAAGGGCGAGGTTCCTCCAGTAGTCATAGTCGGAAGAGGAGTTTGCAATCTTGTGCTTCTGCTGCAGATGCTTATTCATGTATGGGGTCACAAGCTCGCAGATAGGGCACTTCAGAAGGCGTCGCCGTTGGCTGGTCACGGTAGCCTTCTTCCCCACATACTCCTCGTGTATGTATTTTTTGTCCCCATGGTCCACTACCTGCACCAGGGCCGGGATGCGGTGTGCAGCGATCTCCCCCCTCTTTACATGGACTTGTAAGTGGCGAGAGAGGTTCTTTTTGCACAGGGGGCAAACCCTGCTCTTATATTTTTTTGGCTTGTCGCCGTCCCCCCTTTTCGCTCTCTTCATTGGTAGGGAGTTGCTGCTTCTGCTCGTCCCGGGAGCAGCAAGATCTTGATGGGGTACAGGAACTGGAGCTGGAGCAGGAACAGGAAGTGGAGCTGGAGCTGGAGCAGGAGCAGGTACAGGAACTGGAGCTGGAGCAGGAACAGGAGCAGGAGCAGGAGCAGGAGCAGCACCTGGAGCAGTATCTGGGTGAACAGAAGCTGGATTATCTTCACACCCATCACTGTCCAGGTGTTTCCAATAACTGTCCTCATCCAGTACCTGACCCCATCCAGTCCCGATGATTGCGTCTATCACGTCATCTTGTTGAACTGCACCAGCCACTTCCACATTCAGTGGCTTCTCGTGTTCAACAAGATGCACCCACTTAAGCCTTTAAAGGCTCTTTTCCAGCACGGCTGCAACGTGCAATTGCTGAGTTTCCATTGCAGCTCTATACAATGAGGCGGAATGCCTGTATTCCGCTTCCAAGTTAGCCACAGTTGGGCTAGCCCCACGACCAACATCCACCGTACAAGCAGTTATTGCACTTTTCCTTACAATGGAAGGTTTGGTGGTTGGTTTTCCGATGGTGACGATGCCATGATATTCTAAAACATTGGGTTAATGCATACTAATCAATGCATGACAAAGCAGGTCCCTCGCAATTTGAGAAAACATTCAACAAGCAAGTAAAGCCTACAATGTTAACAACATGTGATTGAAGGCCAATCAATTCGGACACAAGTTTAAGAACGCCAGGAAATTGATGCATAACTTTGAGACTTCAATGACATGTTGTTGAAACAGTCGATGTAGACCTTGACCTGTCTAATCCCAAATTATCTCAGAGGGTCCCACAACAAACACAAAGCATGACAAAACAGGTCCCTCACAGTTTGAGAAAACATTCAAGAGGCAAGTCAAGCCTACAATATTAACAACATGTGGTTGAAGGCCAATCAATTCGGACACGAGTTGATTGACGCCAAGAAATTGACGCATAATTTTGAGAATTCAAGAACATGTTTTGAAACAATTGATTTAGACTTAGACCTGTCTAATCCCATGTTATCTCAGAGGGTCCCACAACAAACACAAAGCATGACAAAACAGTTCCCTCACAGTTTGAGAAAACATTCAACAGGCAAGTCAAGCCTACAATGTTAACAACATTCGGTTGAAAGCCAATAAATTCGGACACGAGTTAAAGAACGCCAAGAAATTGACGCATAACTTTGAGAATTCAAGAACATGTTGTTAAACAATTGATTTAGAATTAGACTTGTCTAATCCCATATTATCTCAGAGGGTCCCACAACAAACATCAATGGTATTACAAGTCATTCTTAACAATTGAGTTCTTACTTGACAAAATATAAAAATTCAATAAAACCTGTAAAAAGAGAAAGGAAACATTAATTAGGTCTTTTGCATAAAAAGATTGGTGTTCTTCAACATAATTTCACAATCAACACAATCAATTCTTAGCAATACAGAGTAACACTTGTTAAACTTTTGTATTAAGTAGAGTAATAGAAACATTAACCCTAACTAAAATGAGGGGAAAGGCCCAACCTAAATTCACAAGCCATTAGTTATTTCAATTTAAATTGAACAAAACATAATATAACACATTCTATTAATGCATGAAATAACTCACCGAGAATAACTGAAATTACTTTGGAAAAAGTTTGTTAAGAAGAGGAAACGTGATTACTCTAATTAACAAGCATTTACCTATCTTACTTAATAAAGAACACATATATAAGACACTCGATTTATAGAATTAAATACTTACCAAAAATAACTTTAGTAACTTTGAAATTTCAAACTAATACCAGTAAATTACGAACCCTGAAAGTAGAATAATTGGAAGTTAATTACTTTAAACACCCATACAAACACTTTTTTCACTAAAAGTCTAAAAATAATCCCCCTGGATTTATGTTGCAGTCCCCCAGATATATAATGAATACTTAGCGCAAAAGACAACTTTCCAATATTAATCCTGTTTCATTGGCAGCCTGTTGACTATGTGACATTCTCAAGTACTCATTTCAACTTCCGCTCTCCGATTTCAAGCACTAAAAAAATGCTACATAAGGGTAAACAACAATAAAAAGCCAATCATCTCAGAGCCCACGAACTACTCTACGCCTCCACCAAGTTTTAATTCTATAACCTAAAAAGGTTTGCCTCAGTGTACACACAAATACTCCCAGGTAGCGTTTTGCATTCAACAAAATGTCTCTAAAACATGGCCGTGCTCAGACAGTCATAACTTGCCTTAAAAAAAGATAAACAACAATCTTAAACACGCAGCATATGGCAAAGGCATCAATGCGCTACTAGAGGAAAAATTATTGAAAAATATTTTAACCATAGGAAGATATAGACCTTTAAAGTAACCACACAAAAGTTAAAAAACTCTTTAAAACTTTGCCAAATTCCTTCCTGAATTTATTTATGCAGAAAACCTATTTATTTTAAGGTACTCGTCTGGCATCAAACCCATTCACTCAACAGCTTTCAAAATATTGTCAACTTCAAAATGTAAGGAAAGTACCTTAACTTATACATTTTTCGTTTTTCGATAGAAAAACGTGCTATTGTGAGAACAGGTATAAGGGTTAACGTCTACTACTTCAACCAAACAATTAATACTGGTTAATACGTTTGCATTGTAGAAATAAGAAAGATTAAACTAACTTTAAGGTATTTTCAGTGAATCTAAAAACTGCACCTTTAGAATACAAATTTTCGAATTCTTCTTGTTACCGACTTTACAGATTTGTTAAATTTCAATCTATTGCCTAATCGCATGTATATTGCTTGATTAATCCCATGAACAAAGTTGCAAATGTGCTAGCAAACTGGTTATTATCCCACTTTTAAAGTATGTCCACAGCAAATAAACAAAAACATGCGTGTCAATATGAAAATCTCAAAATGAAAATGTCAGGAAATCCCCTTGTTTAATATTTTTAGCTTTGAAGGCCACATAATTATTTGCCTATTTTTTTCCTAATGTATCATCATGTAGAAAAAGTCCCTGGCTACAATTTGGCTAAAATCCCTAACCCAGCACCCTTAATTTTTTTATAAATTTTCAAATTAAAAAAAGTCAGGAGATTCCTTACAATTTATACCGTCATAACTATGCAGGGATTAGGTCAATAAGCGCGAAAATGAATGTGCAGACAGATGGTTGGCCTCCAATATTTGTGTTTCAGTTTCTTTTAATAACGTTAAAACAGGAGGTAATTATCCGGAGTTAAAGTTGTAGTCCTATTTTTAAGCTCTGGCCCTTTTGTGTCTGCTCCATAGTGGAAAAAGGCAAACCTTTTGAACTTTGTGAATTTTGGAGCAAATCGGTTAAAACTTCGCAAAGACAATACAAGTGTTTTGTACTATCTTAAACAAGAAACTGTTTGTTCTAGGATGGCGCATGCGCAAAGTTATTAACGTTTGAATCCGATATCATAATACGTCATAACTATGCAGAATTAATGTCAATTGTCTCGACATTTAACGTGCGCTCAGATAAATGGCCTCTAATCTTTGTGTTCAAATTTCGTTTTTGTTTCTTTTTCAGAGTAAAATGGTTGTAGCTTCTTACAGATTGTACATATGTTAGACTACTATATATCACAAGATTCGTTGTAACATTCTACATATGACTATATAGGTTTTGTGGGGGGCTGGTCATTTCATCCAGGGGGGAAATAGGTTTTTTGCATTTTTTTTTAAAACAACCGTAAGTTACAAACGTCAGTATGGAAACATATAGATTTATAAGGATAAGTTATTAGATAAACATGTTGGCACACCTGACTTTACATAACAAATGTGTTAATCTTGGTTGCCATGGTGACTAAAATCATTTTCATAAATTCAGGGGGGAAACGTTTGTTTTCAGTTGCATAACTCATTACCATAGCTCGTTTGGATAATTACGTAATTGTTAAAAATCAGGGGATTTCCTGACAATTTTAATATTTAAAAATTTATAAGAAATTAATAGTGTTGGGTTAAGAATTTTTTATGGGTCAAACTGTAGAGATGGGTTTGTTTTACACGATTATGCAGTAAGAAAAAAAAAATTTAAAAAAGCATTGTCTGGTGCTCAAAACCAGTAGGGTATTTCCTGACATTTTGAATTTCTTGGGTTAGGCGCCATTTCTTTTGTTAGGCACAGCTTTCCTTGCTGTGGACTTAGTTTCCAAGTTCTTAGTTTGTAGGAGTTTTCCTGACAATTTTAACATTTATTCATTTTCCAAAAATTAGGAATGCTGGGTTAGAAAATATTTTCTGCGTTACCTTGTAGAGAAAAGTTTATTCTATATGATTATGCATTATAAAAAAAATAAAATTCAATAAATCATTATCTGGTGTTAAAAACTCAAAATATATAACAAGGGTATTTCCTGACATTTTTATTTTTGAGAATTTCATGTTGTCAGGCGTGATTCTGTTTCCTTGCTGTGAACTTAGTTTAGATGCGAGATGAAAGCGGGTTTGTAAGCACATTGCCAACTGTGTTCTCTGTTACGTGTGCAACATTTATGCGACTAAACAATACATGTAAAAATAATTTTTTACAACTTTCCTAAACCTGTAACAAGACAACTTTAAAACTTTTTGTTCCAAATGAACAGTCTTTCGCATCACTGTAAATATTTTAACCATAGTGCAATCTTAGTAATTCTTCCACTGTTGACATATTAACAGTTGGTACTTGTGTTGTTAAAATATGGTACCTTAACCCCTAAACCGGTTCGTAAAATAGCACGTTTTTGTATCAAAAAACACAAAATGTGAAAAGGTAATTTCTCAACATTTTTAATTTTGAGGGTAACCCTAACCGCAGACGGCTTTGTTGAATACAAAAGGCTACCTTGGAACATTTGAACGCACACAGAGGCACATCTTTTAATGTTTCAGAGGGTATTAATCTGAGACACAAAGTCTTTCAGAGGGTATAATCAAGTGACCAACTTGACTCATTGTATCCAGGCTCTAATTGCTCACCTGTTTCTCTCTAGTGGGGCACTCCCCGGGGATTGGCTACCCCAGCTTGTGGTTTATCCCTGACTAGATTAAACAGGGGCAACTCAATCAGAGACACTTTTTACAAAAGCTATATACAAACTATAAATATACAAGAAATATATACAAACTATAAATATACAAGGAATATATACACTTTGATCTACATTTGTATTTACAATATATAGGCCAATACATTATTACAATATGTACAATTGTTGTTCTTTTTTTTTATTTTTTTGTCCATGGATGAATGAAGAAATGTTTAAACTGATGCCCTGCGTGTACGACGTGGATGTGTTTGTGTGCTTGCATCATGGTTGCGGTTTAAGCTCAGGCATGGCCAATGCACGCCCTGAGAAAAATCAGCAGTGATGCAAACTGGTGTTTGTGTGCTGGCGTCTGTGGATGAGCGTGATAATGAATATGGGGTGCTTGACGTGGAAGATGTTCGAGTGGAAGTGGATGATGCACGTATTCTGCGGGTGAAGGTGGATGTAGGTGGCGTGTGGATGATGGCGGTCACTTGCACAGTGGAAAATGTATGAAGATGTAGTGGTGGTGGTCGTGGTGTAAGGTGAGAATGGTAAGGTAGCCTGTAGGGGGTCCAACCGCGGTGTTTTCGCTGGACTGGGCCCGGAAGAAGGTCGAGAGGGCCGAAGAATCGAGTATCGACCTTTCATAGACTGCTCGTACGTGTAGTCACCATGGCTTTCTCGGCCTCCTTCCAAAGTTTGTTGCCCCCTACAGGCCACTGAAACTCGTTTTTGTCCACCCAATCAAGAATGGCCTGATCCTCGCTTAGGGTGAATGCTCGCCGTGCTGCCATGTCTGTAAAAGGTTAAAAAGGAGTTGATGTTGCACTCAGCTGGATGGTCTCCAATTTTTACGTCCAAGTTTTCTTTAAATAGGTTAAGACCTTAGAAAGTTATTGTAAGTTAAAGTGGTAACCTTGTTTTTAAGCTATGACCCTTTTCTGTCTGCCATTTTACAAAACTTCAAACGTTTATAATTTCGCGAGGTGGGAACTGATTGGCTCCAAACTACACACGAGCAATACACATGTCACGCGCTACCTTACGCAACAATCTGCTTGTCCTAAGATAGCGCATGTGCAAAGTTATTCACGTCTAAAGTTTCATAAAACAATGCATCATTACTATACAGATTTAAGGTCTATATATTCTACAGATAGTATGCTTATTGCTAGGTGGCCTCAAAAGAGCTAATTGCTCTTGTACAACGGAACAAGGCTTTCGTAATTACATCCGGCCTTTTATGTTGATCTCTGTAAAGAACCGGACCAAATTTGTTGCCAATTACCATTGAAATACACGATCAGAAAAGAGGATGGAAACGGATTGAAACTTGAAAAGACAATGTTTTCAGAAAGACACCAAAGATTAAATACGAAGAGCTCTTTGAGCCATGAAATATTGCATGTCTTTGTCGGTGGATTTGTCAAGGACGTTGCATGTCCACAAACAAAACACACCACAAAGGTAGCAAGATGAGTGAAATGATGTATGAACTGCAGATACTGCATAAAGAAATCTGAAAATCCAAGATCGGACTTCAACGGAGATCGAAAGAAAAAAAAAATGCTCATTTTGCGAGCACGTCTCAAGCCATACCGGAAGTATGTCCAGTATCTGCAAGATCAGAACCACTACATGGACACGGATTCTGTGATATACGACTGTTCAGGTAGTCGTCAGGAACCAGAATTTTTTGTGGAAAAAATAAATCGCCTAAGAAAGCTGTGGGTATTTTTTTCCCACCAAAGTGACTCGGGCTCAAATTGTGCAGCATTTCATTCGATTATGAAACAACAACATAAAAATGGATAAGCTTTGGCTAAGCTATAAGATACGAAAAACAAAAGACAATCACCGACACGATTGCCATGAAATCACGCAAAAAACACCCCATATGCTTAAGTAACGAATGTAAACAATATATTATTATGTGCTATTGTTACCTTAAATTTGTTGCCCTAACCAGAGTCGAGTTCTTGTAAGGCATATATCAAAATATTTCTCTCAAATTGAGCACAACATGGCTTCGCCACTGTTTTTTAAGTCTGTTCCTTTATGGAATGAGTTTGTCCTTTTAATTCAAATATATGACGTCATCAAACAAGCCAGGGTAATGACTCGACGAGTTGGTTGAAAAACCGTCCCATGAAATCCACATCGATCCCGTTCTTCTTGTCGTGTAATTCCCGAGACATTTCCTTGACCTTTTTCTGAATTTCCATTCTAGATGCAACGATTCTTTCCAACCACGACGCAAACCCACCATCGGATTTCACTAGTTCAACCATTTTGTATCTCATGTCCAAAGATTTCATCATGTTCAAAGGATGCTGAAATGCTTTAAATCGGTGATCGGTCACGGGCGGAAACCATGTCAGAGACTGTTCGTTGCCTATTTGAAACTGACTCCAATGAGTATTGTCCAACGTTTGTAATGCTCCACACATGAAAATTAAACGAGCCACTTTGCTCGAATGCTTCAAAACTGTCCATTTCTGGGGGAAAGTATCTAGGCAATATAACATCTCGTTGTTTGAACGTACTTCCAATGCAAATTCTCCATTGGCAGTGTGACGCATGTTTGGACCACCAAACTCTGTTTTTTCTTCGATGGCAACTTTCGTATCCGAAACTTTTTCTGATTCTGTCACGACGAACCGTTCTTCGAGAATTTCTGTAGAAAATTCGTTTATCGCTAGAGTTTGATCCCCCTCTTTTCCCGAGAAATATACATAATCGTCTTTTTCTGGACAATATGGGCTGGCGTTGAATAAGTCGTCGACATCATTCGAAGCAAAGTGGTCTGGTTCGGGTAGTTTAATCGATAAAATCGCGTTACGCTCTTCATCTTTACGCATCTCGCATGACTCGCCCCCAGTCTCTTCCTCCGACATTTCTTCGTCTCGGTCACAATCTTGTATTGGTGAATTCGAATCACCCACTGTACTTTGTGCTGTTGGTAATGGCAAATGCCGCTCATTCGAATCAGCCACCGTGCTTTCGATTGTTAAGTCATCTGCAAAGCCGAACACGCTGCTCACATACACGCACCGAGTATGACTCGGTCCCAGCCTCCAGCCTCCTGTTCTTGTGAGTCCCTTCCGGTGTGCGATAATCAGATGCAGATAAAGGTATAACGACAGTGGTTCCGTCCATGGTTCTCGCTGCAGATAAATGTTTCTCCAACAGACTGTCCACTCTGTGTAAAGGCACTTTCTTCGATCCTAACGAGGTGTTCGTTTTCAAATGATATAGCATACAAGCGATCAACGAATCTCGATCTAAATTGCCGCTATTGCTGTAATGGACATCATTATTTCATCAGCACAGGCGTTCCGATTAACACTCCACCACGGCCCACGGGTAATACAAATCCGCACCGTTCGTGGTCGTACCGGCACCGGTAATTGTTTACGTCGTGCGTCTTTAGAGACACCATCGTTATTATTATACTTTCGGGGGAATTAATCTTCACTCCCTGCGAACGATATCCAAAGTTTTGAGCAGTCGTTTGGTTTTTGGATATAAATTCGTCCACAGCTGTCTGAACTACATCGTTCCGTTGTATCCATTCAAAGAATACATACAGGCACATAGCACTTGCCGGCCAGGCTTTCGTGGTTTCAAGTTTACAAGGAAACACTTCATCCAATAACAACCTTCCTCTCTCGCTAATTTTGAATGCTTTACTCCCGTTTTTCAATTCAAGAAGAGTCAAAATCTTACAGGCTAGCATTGCTCTCATCAATGCCTGGTCTGTTAAAACTTGGACGTTTAAAGATTCGTGCAGTTTCAGCATGGTCTTTTCCCAAGAGGCGTAGATCCTTTCTGATTGTGATTCTTTCAGTATGACTTGACACGGTCTCGACAACACGGATTCGCTCGCAAATTCTGGAATGTTTGCTGGCACCGTACAGTTTTTAAAAAAAGATAATTCGGACGAACTTGCGATGTTCAAATTGAACGCCGAAAGATTCACACTCGAGCCTCCCAGGGTAAGGATGAACTTCAGTAATAGGTTCTTGTTCGAAGCATCGGGGGTTGTCAATCTGCTGAATATATAGTACATAAACGAAGAAGTAGAGTGATACTCGCACAGGCACTTCACCAACAATTTCACTCGCTTCGTGATGCTCTCGACTCTATGCAGAAAAAATACTCTATACAAATCTGACATCTGGTCGGCGTCGCGACATCTCATTGCCAAACATGCACAGTTTTCCGCTACCTGCGGTGGAAAGTCTTCTTGTTTCTCCTTAGAAAGGGCCATTTCTTGAGTTCTCTTGACATCTCTTGACTTCTCTTAGGTTCTCTCGAGTTCTTCTGAGTCGTAGCTTTCTCAGTGGTTTGATTCTAGCTCAACCGTGTTCCGTTTTTATAGCCAACCAAATGACCTTGAGTCTCGATTGCGTGTAGAATCACGAGTATACGTCATATATGCAAACACGAAAATCATTGGTGGCCGAGTTTGTATGTCATAGCTAAACCCGGACTACTAAAGCAAACCACGACGGAGCCAAAATTGGCCCTCGTACTATGTCGTATGCGATGAGGCATGTTACGTCATGGATATCTTTGCTCTTTGACGCGATGATATCACGAAGAATATTTGTGCTTCCAATGCGAAACGTAGCCTATCTTTAAAAAATACTTTTGCTAAGCCCACGAATTCCAACACCCATCACATTCCAACACCCATTACATCCCAACACCCATTACATTCCAATACCCATCGCATTCCATAACTCTATGGATTACCAGAGTAAACCATGACACCGAGAGCCAAAATTGCCCCTCCTACGAATGTCGTGCCATAAGGCATATTAAGTCGTAAACATCATTGCTATTTAATACGAATGATATAACAAAATCATTGGTGGTGGAGTTTGTATGTCATAGCTAAACCCGGACTACTAAAGTAAACCATGACGGAGCCAAAATTGGCCCTCGTACTATGTCGTGTGCGATAAGGCATGTTACGTCATGACCCCCCAAACATCTCAGAACCCGGTAAGAATATGATGTAATAACCATGACATCACGAGTAATGTTTTATTCTCGAACGCAATAGCTTTTTTTCGCCCCAAAAACGTAGGACCCCCCCCTCCAAAAAAACACGACATCCCAAATTGGCCGTTTTTCGAATGTACCATGTTAACGAATGACGACACGACAGTGTTTGGTTTTTAACGCATGTCTTATTGGTTAATGTTACACAACTTTAAAAATTACCTCTGCAAAAAAGCTAAGAGTATGCTACGAACCATGGTTGACCTTTATGAATAATTTTAGGTGTACTCTGTGGAATCACCGGTTGTAACTTTTTTGACCAATATTTTTGTAAGGTAACTAACTGAGACACACAGAGAAAAAATTAAAGATTCGTTGGAACTCGCCTCGAGAAACGCTCTATTTTTCTTTTGGCACAGAGATTTTGAAAACGAAGATCGCAAAAGAAAAATAAAAAATTCGTCGAAACTGGGAAACAAACTAGTGCAACAGCGTTAGGTTGGCGTATCAATAAATTCGATTAAAAAGAAGCAAATCTGTGTGTTTCATTACACAATATTAAAACAACACTCGTTTAATGTTAATTGTTTCTAACGTTATGGATGCGACGGTCTCGAAACAAAAAAAATAACCCAAGAGGGCTATCGAAGGTGATCTGGTTAAATTGACATAAATAGTTTTTAAATAACATCGTTCAAATGTTGTTAAATTGAAGGAAACAGTGTCAGACGAAAATCGAAATGTGGCGATAACCGCTCTCTGCTATATGTAGGTACGAAATATGAGTTTTGAGACCTTGCCAAAACAATGGGTCCTGTCGTCGATGATAATAACGAAGGATATGACGAGAATTTCGATCCACCATTAGAGTGTGATTATGAATGCTCGATCTGTTTGTTTGGTTTACGAAATGCCGTGCAAACCCCATGTGGTCACCGATTTTGTCGCAATTGTATAATGCGTTCTTTGAAGACATCTGGGTCGTTCTGTCCTAATGATCAACAATCCATGAACGAATCGCAACTACATGTTGATAATTTTGTCAACAAAATGATGATGGATCGCCAAGTCTTCTGTCGCTACAAGACAACGACAGGCTGTACATGGAAAGGCCGCCTCGGTGAACTAGAAACTCATCTGTCGGAGTGTGAATTTGTTCTTAGAGATTGTCGGAATGATTGTGGAATGAACATGGCCAAAAGAGAGATCTCAACTCACGTCACGGAACATTGCATCGAAAGGATAACAGCTTGCAGATTTTGCGCGATAAAAATAAAGTGGAAGTATCTGCAAGTCCACTACGACGAGGAATGTACATACTATTCCACTAAATGTGTGAATTGCGGTCAAAGTAATATACCGAAATGTAAAGTGGATGAACATTTTGAAAATGAATGTCCTGCTATTCAAATCAAGTGTCCGTTTAACGTGGTTGGCTGCGAGTTCACTGGCCTTAGGGTAGATGTAAATGAACATGTTCACAGTGTGATGATTGCTCACTTGTCTGACATGGTCAAAGCTCTTCGAATGTCAGAACAGGCCCGAAATAGTGAAATGTCCGACATGAAACAGACCATATCAGACCTTTGGCGCAGTGTCCGAGCTTTGGGGACTCGTCCGCACGTTTGTAAGTATTTTTACATGTGGGAAATTTACGGTGTTGGCCGGCTTCGACGAGAAGCGATAAGGGGTTTAACTCCGGCTTTGCATTCTCCTGGCTTTTATACGGCTCTTGAAAATGGTTACAAATTTTGCCTGAGGATTAATTTGAATAGAGTAGACTCGGGAAAGGGGAAACAGATTGCTTTATTCGTTCACGTGATGTCAGGTAATTTCGATGACAGACTACAATGGCCATTCAAGGGAAACATCACCCTAACCGTTCTAGATCAATCATCACAGTCAAGTGCTCCCAAACACATCACCGACACGTTCCAAGTCGACGATGAAGATCTTCTAGCATTCCGCAGACCGACCGTCGAAAGAAACTATAAAGGCTACGGATACATCGAATTTGCGCCAATAACAGTTTTATCTGCAGTAAGATATGTTAAAGACGATAGAATGTTGATTCGAGCCGAATTTGACCACATTAGACAGAAAACATAAAACAGAAAGAGTTCAGATAATAGATTTTTTACTGTCGTGTAATAATCGTGTACGTTTATTAAATAGGCAACGAAACATACAGATGAATACTTTTAATTGTTTATGTGGTTCGTTTTTTTAATCTACTCTTGTGTTTACGCTCCTCTAGTCGCTGTTTTATCCACTTGAAAAAAGCATAACATTCCTCTGTCGCGCAGTGAAAATGGCTTCCTACTGCATGTTGTCCGCAATTCCGTTTTGGCTGGTGACCCGCTTTTAGCATATCGACATATTTAGGGCACCCATGTTCTCCTATGTCTATAGAAGGAATGTTCAAATGTCGCAATAAGTTTCTCTCTATGTGACCGCCCTTGAAAGCCACGAGATCTTTCCGTTGTGTCTTTGAATTTTGGTATAAAGCGAGTATTACTGTTCCAAGCTCGTCTCCATCGAGGGCTTGTTCCACTGGGTTGTTCTCGAAAGGGAGCCCGGTGACCTTTCTAATCACAAACAAAGCAGTTCGTTTGTCCTTATCGGATAACTCGTCAAACTTGCAGGGCATTTTAAATTTCACGTTTCCAGAAACCCCCCTGTGGTCTACCCAACCAAGTTCCCGAGGATTATGTTTCCCGTCGACAAAAAAAGATTCGAGATCCAATACGACAGCAACTTTGTCCAACGGTGCCGCTTTCTCTCCTTGTGACATGATTGCACAATTTTCGTGAACCGGTAATCCCGTTAAATTTGAGACCGGTAAGCCCCATTCTGTCTTTAGGCAGATAGAGCACCGGTCTTGAACAGACATGGTTCCCTGCAAGAGGCTATCGTCGCTTTAAATATACTTCATACACCACGAAAGTCTACTATCGTTTATAGGTGATTTAGTTGTAAAACCGCGATCCAAATCTGAAGGTCTCGGACTCCCTTCAGAACGAGCGACGTTGATAGTCGAACACGCAAACACCTCGATCGACCTTATCATTGTGACACAATAAAAATGACCTATAAACAAGCAACGTCGAAATTTGAACACGCTAACACATTGCGTTGATTTTATTATTGTTCCAGTTTTTGAACACGATAACGTAATACGACATGATAGAACTGTTCGCTCTCTTTGAGTAAAATCTACACTAGATTTAAACGCAGCGACTCGTATGAATCAGTCTGAAAGATGTATCCTTTTTTTACAGAGAGAACACACGAATATTAAAACGACCATCGATTGTCACAGAGGTTAGGTTTAGGATTGGGGTTAGGGCATTTTTCCATCTTCAAAACATACACTTGCTGTGTCATGGTCAGAACACAAGTCATTTAGCTGTATTTTAGGTCGTGACTAGTTTTTACTCTGACGCATTTTTTCGCTTTGGTCAGAATACAAGTCATCGGCTATGCTGGATCGTGACTTAACAAATGACATTTTTGGGATATTTTAACTCAACAAATTCCTTAGCACATTTAAGTCTGCGTACAATCATCCCCACGAGAAGAGTTATTATCGATGCCACGCTTTCATTTTCCCATTTTTTTAATCACCACGACGTGATAAAGTATCAGACAGACAAGATGATCTATCTATCGGGTTGCGTGTGTTGAGTCTTTGTGTGGACTCACGCGTAATTGAATTTTTGAACTGCTTCAAAACATCGATTCACGTAGCTGCAAACGCAGCGTGTTTTTCTAACCAAGTCTAACGAGTAGAGCAAAACGACATAATTTTGTTCCCCATTTTGTTATCCCAGCCAATTTGAATCAGAAATGCTTGATTCTTTGCAGTAAGATTCAAAAAGATGTCCTCCAATATATGAGCTGCCAGTTTTGTTACCATGGCAACGTATTGGGTTCCAGACCTCCCTGATATTAAAGACTTTGCTGGCCACCGTTGGCTTTCTATTCCACCATGGCCGCCTTAGTCTCACTATTTATAGTAAAATGATAAATACCGTTTTTTTTACAATAATGTTTGGATCGAGCATTGAAATATTCGCCACCCTCATCCGTGTGAAATTTAACGGGCGATCCACTTCGTTCCACAATCTTTTGAAATCCCTTCAAAACACTAGTAGCTCTCTTATCTGGCAAATACTGTGCATCCGCACGCCGACTAAACAAATCAATGACAGTCAGTAACCACAAGTCAGCTATGCCTTGAGTCGAGACCAAATCTCCTTGCCAAGTACGATTGTAACCACCCTGAGGAACAGCAGGATTTCGCGCATAACGTCTGTGTGGAGCCCTGCGGACCACTTGAACGGCTTGAAAATTATCTTCGATAAATTTCTCTACCTCTCTATTTTTAATTTTAAGATGAGGAGCTACTTTCTTGACATGGGGATACAATAAATGAACCTTAGCGTATTGAAACGGTGAATTAATGTGTAAAAAGAGTTTAGGAAGAAAATTTTCTATTTCCTTCTTTCTTTGATCCGTCATTTTTGTGCAAGCGCAATTCGCTCATAGATTTGCTTATTCTCACTTCATACGAGCCAATCATTCGTGTCACTTTGTCCCCACAGACAAACACAGTCTCTTCACAAGGGGCTAGTCTCTCTTTGACAGAAGCAGTCGCTGGCATGCCAGTCATCTCATCATACTCTAAGCTAGGTGTTTCAAAAATACTATCATTCTCTTTGGCTTCGTCGCTTGTTTCATCTTCTGTGCGATGACGAATGATGGAACGAGCCGCGTGCATAATTAAATGTTTGATGCAATCGTTAAAGTCGGCATCCTTAAATAACTTCTGCACAGCTTCTTTTGGAGTTTAAAGCAAACCCCTTTTGCCCAACTGCTTCACAGTATTTTCCATGCAGGCTAAAAATTCATCCTTCAGCCGCTGCTCCAATGTTTCAAGAAATTCATCACTTCGCTCTAGAGACAACTTAAGTAATTTCATCTCGTCATACATCCATGTCATTTTGCGCATCATCAATTCAAATTCGTTCTTTTCACTCTCAAAAGTTTTCAATTCAAAAAGAGCCTCCACCTTTTTCCTGAGTTTGCTTACATTTTCTTGCAATTGTCTCAATTGGCCACTTTTGCAATCACATACATTATAAGCAAACTCAACTGACGAAGAAGCCATGCCGTCAAATGATCTCTTTCATCCAAGCACAAACACAAGTAGTGCCGTACTTAGCTACGCATAAATCAATCCACTCTTTGTATTTACGCTTGGCTTCCTCTACCTGATTCTTTTTAAAATTCAACATAAATTTAGCTTTTTCAGCATCATTTAAATCTTCGAATTCCTGTTCTTTAGCTGTAGTCTGACTCATAACTTTCACTTCTGACTTTCTTCACATTTGTTTCGATTTGAACCGGCCGAACC
Source organism: Montipora capricornis (assembly GCF_036669925.1). NCBI lineage: Eukaryota > Metazoa > Cnidaria > Anthozoa > Scleractinia > Acroporidae > Montipora > Montipora capricornis. Next base: position 33,960,239 of record NC_090896.1, read on the forward strand.
ACAACAAGTAATGGTCACGTTGGCATTCGAACGAATATAATGCCCGTCGATTTCATCTCCTTCTTCTTGTTGTGTTTCAACGTTTGGCTGACGCCGCCTATCTTGTCTTCTGAAACAAGCAGCAAAACACTCTCTAAATACCTGACCACACGAAATGACTGCAAACACCCCAGACCCCGCCATAGTTCAAAAGGAAAACAAAATTTTTCCAATGATTTCCATATTTTTATTTTAATAATTGAGGCTCTTACAAAGTCATGTCATTAACTTTAGTACCTTCTACATCCGTTCGGCGCCGTAGCCTAATGGATAAAGCGACTGACTCACGATCGGTAGATGCGGGTTCAAATCCTGCCGGTGCTCCGATTGATTTCCAAAAAATTTGGATGGAAATTTTGAGGAAATATCAATCGTAACACGTTCTTGACCATGCCTCCTATGCTGAGATCCCAACTGAAAACTGTATGATCCGACTAATGGCCAATCAAACAAACAAAACAAAGAGAAGGCAAAGCAAACACGTAATTGGGGTAAAAACATATGCAATTGGCCAGAAAAATCTATGCAATCGGCCGCAAATGTAGTAAGTCACGAGTCATCGGTTCGCTGAAACGGTACTTTTAACCCTATATTTACTCCTATATCCAAATGGATAAATTCTGCACGAAGGACCTATTGTACCATGAAAATCAGTAGCACCCTTGTCGTTGATAAGGGCATACTTCCTCACTAACAAATCGGGTTTTTGCGACAACTCATCTTCGATAGCAACCCTTTTGTAGAATGTGGGCTCTCCAGTGTTGACATTCTCATCCCTTTTTCGTTTGCCTGAATCAGGCCCCTTCTTAATGGTAAATTTTCTACCAGAACGGCAGTATCTTCCCCCTCAAAATTTACCATACCCGAAGGGGAAATTTCGAGATTGTTTTCATCCAACCATTCGTTCAATTCCTCGCTTTCTTCGAATGAAGCAGCATGAACGGATAATTGAGCAAGATCATCCATAACATGAAAACTGAGTGATTGATCATCTTTTCGCAGAGACATGCCGCGCACAACTACTTTACTCTCGGCATCGCAAACGTTAGAAAAATCAGGAGTTCGCCAACGCAATCTACCACTCGAATTCCTAACGACATCGAAATGGGCTTTTAAAATGGAATAATTCTTGGGGCCACCAGCGCAAAAAGCTCGAATGAATTGACCGTCATCTAATTCGTCGGTGAATTGACCGATTCCTTCTCCCAAGGGAAGACCCGGATCCCCCTTCTCTTGAACGTAAATAACACTGTCCGTATCGCAGTAAAGCACGTTATCCCCCTGGGGCAAAAGACCTTAGTAGTATTAATATAACAGTAAAGAGGAGAAACTTCATTAGTATTCAATAGATCAGAAAAGAGATAATTTATTCAAGATGGCCCCCGTCCTCAATAGATCAGAAAAGAGATAATTTATTCAATAGTGGAACCGGGGTGGCCGCGCGGGGGTCTGGGGCGAAATTTACGGAAAAGACTCGATTCGACGTCTTCATGGCTCCCGGAAAGCGAGGAATCGACGCCGAGACGGATCTGGCCAAAATGAAGCGTCTTTTGAAGCAAAACGAAGCCGCGATCGACGAAGATTTTCGAAGAGAATTTGGCGAGATACGGGGCATCTTGTCGAGATCGACGGCGGCGAAGGGCGGTCGAAGAGGAGGAAAGCAAAAGGGTGGCGGATTCGACGTTCAGAAGGCCCTGTCTAGCACGGGGATCGAATTTCATCTGCCCGGCTATCAATACGTCGGTCCGGGGACTCATTTGAAGAAGAGATTGGCCAGGGGAGATCTGGGGATCAATCGTTTGGACAAGATAGCCAAACAACACGACATCGATTATAGTAAAGCTAAGAATTTACAGGATAAATGGAAGGAAGATACCAAGATGATCAAAGCTATCGATTCTCTTCCGGGGAAAAAGACGAAAGACGAAACTCGCGTGAGACAGGTCATGCTGCTTAAACAGAGCCTTAAATTGTGACACGAGGACTGGTGTCTAATTCATTGGCGACGAAAGGTAACGATGAAGTTTGCTTTGTTGTTCGTATTATGTGGCGGCGTGTTTGGGGTTTTTCGACACGTTTCGACGTCGAATCTTGTCACAAGTGTTGTTTGGATTGTTATTACGATTGTTATTTTAATGCGGGAGTGACTACAGAAGAGGAGTTCGATCGATATTGTCTGGATGATTTGAAGAATTGTACCGTGTCTTGTGACGAGAAGAAACCTTGTTTGGCAACGGGTTGTTTTACTCAAAGGGATGTCAAGAAACGCCAAGAATCATCCGATTGTATCGTGACCTATCTGTTTCGATGGAATCGTTGCCGTTCTTACCGTTGCATGAGGGAAATTCAACAAGATTACAAGGATTGTTTGAATGGCCACGAAGCTACACTTGACTGATTTGAAGATTATGCCAAAAGGAAAGTCACACATGGTTTGGTTTTTGAATTGTAATTTAATGAAGCCTCATTACAATATGTGATCTACGCAGAGTCTTCCTGACGGTCGAAACCAAAGGGGCCAAGCTGTGGAATAGAAAAAGACATTTGTTCGTTGTGTAGTATGTCCATCATCTTTTGACAGGTTCTTTGGGACACTTCTAAATTGTCTAATTCTCGACGTTTACGTTTGATTTCTTTTGTCATTCTGTCGCGATCGTTTCTAAGATATTGCATGGATTCCATAAACTGTTGAGACACTATGGTTCTAAAGCCGGCTCGTGTGTAAGGGTTTTGGGCAGTTTCGATTCTTCTTTTAAAGGGTGTTAATAGCTTGTGTAATCTTACTTTCATTTCTGTTGTAAAATAAAAAACCATGGAACCGTTGTTAGTCTTCTTCGTCGGAGGACCACGTACAAAAAGTGCCTACGTCTGGTTCTCGTCTTCGTCTAGTTATTATGGGGAAACGAATATGTTTTATGGCCACGGAAGAGCCGCACATTGGGCAAAGATCTGTAAATAAATATTAAAGAAAAGTAAAAGATGGAGAGATAAGTTTAGAAATTTTGAGGACCAAAAAGGTAAGGATTGGGGTTTTTCACTCTTTTCATGGGGATAATGCGTGTTAGGGTGTCTTGTAAATATTCGATGCTACATTCTATCGATTGACTTTCTTCTCGCAAATAAGAAAACTTTTCCAAAGCCATTTTTAAGTCCTTTTTGGTTTTTGCCATTTCTACGCAGGTAGTTTTCCATTTGTCCAACAAGGTTTTGATTTCGTCGTGTAAGTGATGCTGTAATCCCTCGGCATATTTGGATTTTAAATGGCCTTCGGGTAGCTGTCGGATGCGATTTTCCTCTCTTTGAATGTAGTCTCTATTGACTGGTGAAAGAATAAAATCAGAGAGAGATAAATACAATAAATTCAAAATATTGTCTTTATTTCACTCCATGTTTAAACTAACGTGTTACACTTCTTTGTCACTGTCGTCGTCGTCCGTTTCCATTTCGTTGGCGTTTAATTGACACCAACTCTGAGCATTTTGCATGAAACATAAATCATTATCAATGGCACGGACTTTTTTCTCTATGATGGCCACGCGTGCCTGTTCGCATTCCATGTCGTGTTTGGCACCTAATAATTTCTTATTCCAAATGTACCATTCGGATTTTAAGGATTGAATGTCTTCGTCGACATTCTTAGATAATCGAAGTAGATAATGATAATTGCGTTGTCCTTTCAGTTTCTTGCAGTCTTCTCAACGTGCTATTTCGCGTTCTACAAAGTTTCTGTTGACGATGACTATAAAACAAAAAAAGACTACCAAAATTAATTACAAGGTTTCTTTAATGCGTTTGACTAGATATTCGTCCCACAGTCTGGCATGAATGAGTTTAATTTCAGCCCCCAAGTTGTCGTTCATTATTTGTAGTGTGTTTAAGTGCTTTTGAAGACGCATCATATCGTTTTCGCAGTGTTGTTTGCGTGTTTCCAAATCATTCAACGTTTTAAACAGATCGATTTCTTTCATCATTTGTTCTACAAAAAGAAAAGAAAGTTAAGGTTCTAAAGGATCCATAGCAGCCATCAGGACTCTAATGTCCGTTTCATCTACCTTATCTAAAGTGATTTGTCTTAATTTAATTCGTTTTTCGTAATAAGCCACTTCTTTTTGAAAGTAATTTATTCGTTTGCGTAAAGCTAATGCTTGTTTCTCGTGAAAATCTAGTTTGTTCTGAATCGTTTCTTGTTCTTGTGCTCGCAAAGACGACACTAGCTTAGGTTGGTCTGGTTCTATTTCATCGTATAGGAGATGATTTCTATAACCCTTATAAGTGTCATAAGCATCCTCTTCGTATTGTACTTGACCGTAGAGACTTTTCAATTCTTTGAGGTCCAGATCTAACGAGCGTTGATCTTGTTTTTGTCGGCGTCGTAATCTAAAAAGCCAATTTTCTACAACAACAAAAAAGAAAAGAATAAACATTCATTCAAATTCGACATCCGAGGGGTATTCATCGTCGGGGTTGCTTTCTTCGTGATAGACGATTTTAAAACGATATTGTGCCGTCAATTCTTCTAAATGGGTGTTTAATTCTTTTTTGTGTTTTTCTAATATGTCTTCGCCACGTTGCCGTTCGCGTTCTATTTCGTCTATGAGGGTGTCTTTTTTATCTCTGTCGTCAGCGAATCGGTTGATTTGCCATTCCCAATAACGAATTTGATCCGTCAACACGTTGTCGGCGTCGTCGTGATTTTCTGCTAAGGCTAAATTGAAGGCTCTTTCTATGGCATCATCCCCCTTCATGAAATTGGCCAGCTTGGCAAAGGTGAGACGAGCTTTCTGACGTCTAAATAATTCACGCAACGCTGCAACGTATAAAGAAAACAACTTATTTTTATTCACAATCAAACATCTTTTACGTTCCAAAAAAAGCTATCGTCTTGATTGTCGTCAAAAGATACATTGGAAAATTCGGCTAACATGCTGTAGGCACTATCGTATAATCTGTAAACATCACTGGTCATTTTAGTAGATGCCCAACGAATGAGGGCTTCGTCTAACATCGATTCGTCTGCCACAGCCCTCTCATCTAGGGAAGAAAAATCTATGAAAAATATCCAAAAGATTCCATAATGAATTGCAACGCACGCGGGTTGTAGTCTATTGGAATGAAAATGAGAAAAAAAAATTATTCGGTAGGTACGATTTTTAAATCGTCTTCGTAGCCTCTATGGCAAATGACACTTCTACAAAAATGACGCGTCAAGATGTCTTGGACTAATTCTACCCCTTCTTGATGATCGGAATCGCGTTCTTTTTGAATCATGGTTATTTTCCAGCCTGGGGGTTGGGAAACGACACCCTGTTTTAAACCGAGTTGGTGTTCACAGTAAAGTCTAGCTTCTTTTCTAATGTCATCTAAACGTTCTTGGATGCAGTCGTCACTAGAATCTTGTAGTAGAACTTCCGCCACACCGTTCATTTGATCTGCTAAGCGAAAAAAGAGTTGGGCGATTTCTTTCAATTCGGAACCGCACTCGTCCGCGGTTGTCGTCATGTCGTCGACGAGTTCTTTTAGACATTTTCCTTCGTCTGCCATTCTCTGTCGATAAGCAACGAGTTCGGCTCTTAAAAGATCATTCTCTCTGCCCATTAACAATGCTTTAAATGAAAAAACAAACGATAGATCGTTTAACGTGCCGAAGACCTCGCAACAAACTATACCCTGACTTGCCAAGAGTCTAGAGTAGTCTGTTACGATGTGTTCAACAGTCTTTTAAGTAATACTGGTGTTGATCCTGATTATAATAGGATGCTAATTGAGTGAGATGTCCCGGGTGACGTTTGGAATAGTGGAAATGATGTGTTCCCCACTTGGCTTTCCACCACGGTACCAGTTTGGGAGGGTCTAACAAGCAATTGACCAAAAAAGAATAAAGAACATATTTTTTAGTCTATTGCCCGCACACCACGGCCAATGTGTTGCAAGGTAGAGAGTTAAAAAGCAGTGTAAATGAATGCAACATTTTTGAAAAGATTGCCTTTCTTTTACACGCTGGTCAACACTCTTGTCGTCCTCGGTGTTTTAGGAGATGTCGTTTGAAGAGGCTGAACGAGCATAAAATAATCATATCCTATTTTGGGCTCGTGCAACCTTCTCAAACGTTCTCAAAGACAAATCGATTCATGTTTATGTTATATAAAAATGAAAGGGTCTATGTGTTCTAAAGTAGTTTATTTAACCAAAAATGCCTTTGCCCGAGTACAAGTCTCTTTGAATTAGAGTCTCTTCCTCCATCATCTCTTTGGAAATAGCTTCGATAGAGTCTAGTTGACGTTTGGCAATCAACGCGTACGTTTTTAGAGTTTTGGCATATGTGCAGTTTATCATGTGGCTTTTCTGAAATTGACCTTGCCAATATAGACCTACGGCCCGTTGTTCTTGACATTGCTTTTTCCAATAGTTGACGCAACAAGGAGACTCACATTTTCCAATTTTCCACTATTAGCGACTAAAAAATAGAAAGATTAATAAAAAAAATTAATGAATAAAGTTTAAGGATATGGTTTAGCGCACCATTCTCTAAAACGTCTTTCTCTCAAAAGATGTTCTTGCCGCCATATAAAACGTTCGTGTCGATCACGGATGCCATTGTAACTTTCTTTAGCTTCGTTCAAGAGACACTCTTGACGTTTTTTAAAGGCCATCACCGCTTTGTTGATGGTCGACGGTCGCATGGTTTGCAAAGAAAAGAAATCTTTTTTGGGTCGTTTGTGATTTTCGAGTTCTAGGGCCAAATTCCAAAAGGCAGTTCGTCTCTTATTTTCGCATTCTACGTACTGTTTTCGTTCGTTTACGATGGCATCGTTGTCGCGATCGTTAGCGTCTTCTATATCCGTTTCGTCTTCTTCTACCGCCATTTCCATGACCCCTTGCAGTTGGCCCGACGGGTCTTCCTCTGCCAAGCAAATAAATGGGTCTTACGTTTTGGCAACACGGCCGAGGTCCACACGAGTGATTTAAATGAGTAGCATTGGCATGTAATTGAATTAGATGAGCCGTGTTTTCTATCATAATGTCAAAAAGGTCGTTCCAAGATACGGTGTGGACTTTTTGAAGATAGGTTTCTAAAAATAGAAGGCAGTGGAATTCACGTGAGAGTCAAATGGATCCAAGAAACGGTGTCAATGGTGTTTCTTGGTTTCATTTCACTTTCACGTCAACTTTGTATCTTCTCCATTAGACAAAATTACAAAAATCTACATTACGACGTTGTCTAGCTAAACGTTGTTCTTCTCGATGTTCGTCAAAGTGAGCTAAGGCTTCGGCTACACTGGGTTGCCACGAACCATAGACTAATTTGTAAAAAAATAATAAAATATGACAATGATTGTGAACCCGAAGAAGAGGATTACAACGCCTTAAAACGTGGGTAATCGTTTTCTTCGAATTCACAAACACATTGCTAATGTCGTCTCATAAATGCAAAATTCCAATAGTACCACGTGTCTGTTATAATAAAATGCAAAAAAGACGCCATTATTTGAGTTTACCCATGAGATCTAAAAAAAACCCTTCGTAAGTCATGTGACATCTACGTCCTCTCTGAATGACATATCTTAAAGGACGTGGTTCTGGTACATAAGTTTTGAAACAGGCTCGACGTTTCTCTTTAGAGGCTACAGAGACAAAAAGAAACAGGACAGAAAATCAAACATGATTTTAAAAAAACATCTCTGATTCTCTGTCAAATCTCTCGTTGACGGTTTCATCTTTAGTCTTCGGGAGCGTCTGGAAATTGTCGAAACCAAGATTGCCAAAAAGCGATGGCATTGGCGTGGGGAGGTGATTTGGGTCTCACTTTAAAATAGTTACTGATGAGAGATTGTTTCTTTTTCTTTTTATCAAAGTGCCTTGCAGTGCATTTGTCTATGTCAAACCCACAGTATTCACAAATGTTGTCTGTAAAAGAACAGAGAGAAAGATCTTTTGTTGGCATTCAACGAATTTGACATATGGCGGTCAGACCGATCATGCCGTATTTTTCACGTAAACGACGCACGATGTCTTCTTCTTGTTCTAAACGTTTATGTCTTAATTGCAGTTGTATAGGGGATTGACATATGTGGGAAGCATAAAGAACCATTTCTTCGTGCATTTGTTGTCTCTTATGCATGGCATATCTCAAAGGATCGTACGAAGCTACCGTTTCTAAGTATTCTTCGTCGTATATGGCTTGTAAACGTTTTTGCTGAGTACTTATCAGGGCTAATATGTTGGCTTTTTCTTGTGCTCGTTCGCGAAAATAAGCTAAAAAGTAAAAAAGGGGGTTGAAAAATTATTAATTCAATTGTTCTCTTAATTTGCTTAGATCAAAAGATCTCGGTGGTTTTGGTTTTTATATTGGTCTTTTAAAACGTATCCACCTTCCGTCCAGTAGTATCGATGAAAAGCACAGCAACAATCTGAATTGGAAATGACATGGATTTTAAAGAGGTTTTGAACAACTGTTTCCCCAAAGACTTTCAAAGTGAAACCCCTTCATCGTGTCCAGATACTGTTCTATCGCTTCTATTTGATCTTCTAGACCGTGTTGAACATTGTGAAAAAAATCATTTCGCTTTTTTTTCGTATATTCCAACCGGTTAAGACGATTCTGTAAATCCCCCCAGTGATTCAATTCGTCCTTGATCTGTTGCACCCGACGTCTGTGGTTTTCGTTATAAACGTCCCACAGTCGGTCTCTTTTAGCCAAGAGGGAGTTACAATTTTCTAAATCCAACTTGTCCAGTTGACAAGGGAACGGGGTATCTGAGATGAAGAAAGGAATAGGGCTTATCGTGAGGGGGTCTTTCTAGTAAATGTCTGTAATGCGCGTAATTCTTTTCGCATAAAATCTTTTCCATGATACGTATCTTGGTATTGATGTCAAATAGTCGTCTGTCCATCTCCATCAAATACGTTTGTTGTTGCAATAGTACACTCTGTTTTTTACAATTCCAATAATTGATCAACTTGTCTAAGCGATCTCGGGGTAGCTGTTGTAATTTTTTCACTGTTTAAAATAGACAAGAGAGGAAAATGAACCTCAGTGAAATACGTTTACAAACCCATCGTCAAACTTACCTATTACTTTAATGAAGAGGTAAGAAAGATGATGGTCGTAAACGCATTCGTATTAAGGATAATCATAATGCCATACCCATGTTCCTTTATCGTCGGGTAATTCTACAGTCGTATAATTTTCATCGGGGTGAAAATGAAAACGAAAATACGCACCTAAATCAATGCTTTTCTTTTCAGGCGCTGGCGGTGGGGTGGCAGAAACCGAAGCAGAAACAGAAGCAGAAGCGCCTTCACCGGCTTGGCCTTGTTCGGGGGCTGGTGGAAAGGGAAAGAAAAAACAAAAGTCGTTTAAAAATATTCTTGATAATTTTTATTGTCACAATCTGCGTTTAAACGATGTAACAAAGTGACGCGTGGTTCTAAATGCTCTATGAAAGATAGTAAATAGTCTTGATTAATGAGTCTACAACAGCGACACAATTCTAACCAGTTGGTACTCGGTTTTACAAGATAACAACATCTAGTGAATTTACATTTGCAACAATCTTCTTTCCACGGCAATGTGTCCGCTAGAAAAGACAGAAAACTTGAATGTCCTACACGTAAATCAAATTTAAGATGCAGAGAAATTCAAGTAGGCTGTCATTTTAGATGAAAATCCGTGCGATGTTACAGTGTCAACGAATTCTCTCTTTCAAGAGTCGAACGTGAACGACAGAATTCATTGTCACCATCCATCACTCAAAATCCCATTTAACGCGTACTAACCAAGCGTTATTACTAGCATAACATCCTCGACAAAGACTTAGCCACAGACCGGGTCTTAAATGAGGTTTAATTTTGTAACATCGCCTTTCTTTCCGCACAGGCTTGGCACGAGTTCGTCTCGTTTCTGGGGATCCTACAGCTAGCGGTCGTTCTGTGGGAGGAGACGAGGACTGTATCTAGTCTTTGACACGATAAACGTAAATGTAAACAAGGATTACAATAGTGTAAAAATAATGTTTTTAAATTAGAATTATTATAGGAACGATAGGTGTGATTACATATCCAACAAGGCGTTTCGTACACCCGGATGATGGCATCTATAAAAAAAAATCAAACGGTTGTTTGAGACGCTAGAACGACAAAGATTTCAAGCCTCCCAAACAGCCATTTGATTTTACGAACTCTCTTTAGCCTGTATTCTACAATAGGTGATTCTATCCATAATGGTATCTTCACCAAATTCTTCGTAAATATCATCCATGATTTCGCCCTTTTTGGTTTCTAAAGATAGAGCAAGACTTTCGGTGATGTCTATGGTTCTTTCTGCCATGGTTTCAATCTCTTGTATTAAAAGACCCACTAAGTTAAGAAGATAAGGAACTGAAAAATAATAGACACTCACGTATCAGATGTCTGATAAATGTCATACACCGATAAACTTCAGTTAAACGCCGTAAACATCATGTACGTGTCAAAAAAAAAATGAAACGTAAGTATAAAAAGGAAAGGAAAACAAGGGAACTACAATAAATAAAGTTGCCTAATGTTCCTCTCTGTTCATACTAATGAGATCTTCATACGACGAAAGCCATCAGATTTCACGTCCTGTATTTTTGAATAATCATTTGTGTATAATCCATCAAAAATGCTGGCATCTCATCACTTGGCTTTATTTAATCGTATTCCGAATAACTGTCTACGTCACTACTATCATCCGAACGGTATGGAAGATGAGCTAATTCCGAAGGACTACTAGAAAGGGAACTGTGACCGTCGTCTTGATCGGAATCGGATGATTCATTCACGTCTGGATCACAATGTCTTTGAATGATAGAATCGACACTATCTCTACAATAATAGGAGGGAAGTCTGTTTCTATCATCATCTTCTTCGTCGTAACTATCGTGATCACTATGTGTACGAGTGGGACGCCTCCAACCCCATCCCCACATGGTGTGTCTCATAGATCGTATGCTTTCAGAAGCACGTTCGCGAATGCAAAGACGACAACGACACTGTATGCCAAAAGGAGTGGCCGTCTCTTTATAACAACGATTCAATTTTAAAGGTTCCATTTCTAATCGATCCGTTCGAAATTTTCGTTCGAATAACAATTTCAAACAAGCTGTACATGCCCAGGCACTACGTCGTCCGTAATAAATGATTTTATCGTGTTTCGTGGGTCGTTTGCTGCAACAAATTTCCGTGCAGAGATTAGGAATGGCTTTTTGAAGTCGTGTCTTTTTAAAATATCGCCACACACTGCCTTCGACGCGACCTCTTTTCTTGCCGCACGTACCACAGACAAAACATTTGAAATAGGGACAATCTCGTTTTCTCTTGTGCACGATGACATAGTCTTGTAACCATCTCCATCTCTGTTGTAAATGATAGTCTTGGCATTTGTGACATTCTATGAGTTCTACATGAAATCAAAATAGATATAATGAATTCAAAATGGCGTTCACTTAGTAAAAGCCTTCTTGGTCTCTTGAAATTTGGTCATGACGCCCATAAATTCTCCTTCGAATCTAGTTTTGATGGCCATGAGATGACACACGGCATCTGAATTCTCTTCGTTGATCATCAATTGAGCTAGCGGATGCGAAAAATCACGTTGAAATGCACAGATGGAATTGAAAATAGATAAATTCATAAATAAATTCAAATTCATTCATAAATAAATTCACGAAGAAACATCATTCATAAATAAATTCTCCTTCGAATCTAGTTTTGATGGCCATGAGATGACACACGACATCTGAATTCTCTTCGTTGATCATCAATTGAGCTAGCGGATGCGAAAAATCACGTTGAAATGCACAGATGGAATTGGCAATGAATCTATTGAATATCGTTTCCAATTCTCTTGATTTGCCTTCTTTGTCCTTGAGTCTAGTCGATCTTCTATTAGAAGAAGACGACGATTTAGTGGCATAATTGTGTTCTTGATTAGGAGGGGTCTGCATCGAATCACTTTCGTGAATTTTCCCTGCACTTAAGTGATCTTGATCATTCGATGGATTCATCGGTCGTGACTCGTCGTCTTCGGTCACTTCTTCTAAATAAATGTCGTCTGCGTTTTGATTGTCCGCTATTAACGAAGGTATTAGAGCGAAATAAGGATTAAACCCCGCTGCTAAATCAAGTACTTCCTCGACGGTAAAACTGGCCGTCATCGGAAAGCCACATCCAAAAAAACACACAGTCAATAGTCTAGGATGTTACATGTCTGAATAACATGACATTTATTTGACAAAACGGAAATGAAAAAATCAACAGTCGATTAAAATATGCATACAAACGTCACCATCTACTTAACTATTCCAATAACAAACTTGACACGTGCATTGAGGCGAATGATATAACCAACACTCGTGACATACTACATAATATTCGCACTGTCTAGAGACTTTTGAAATGTATTCGTATACGTCCGGATTGTAGGTCCTTCTACACACGATGCAAGCATCGTCCAAATCTAATTCAAAAAATAAAAAGGGGTTTCAAAACTTCGAATAACGCATGAAATGTAAATGACCGAAAGTCTTGCAGACTTCGTGAATTTCGTGCCTTGCACTCTCTTGACCGCCTAAATTGAAACTAACATAATGTCTGTCTTCTAAAGGAACTTCGGGCAATGTCAAATTGCACATGATGCAAATTTTCTTTTCTACTGCAAAATATAAAACATGAAAATAATGACAGGCTTAAGCGGTCTTGGTTTTTTTAGCCTTTTTAGCCTCGTTAATCTCTTTGGCTTTTTGTTCGGCCGCTCGCTTTCGAGCTGCTGTTTTGCGGATGTTAGCCGCCTTTCTTTTGGCTTCCAGCTCTTGTTGTTCGCGTTGTTTCTTGACGCGTAATTGCTTTTCGCGTTCGTATTGCATGCCATAACATATAGAGGCCACGCAGTCATTCTTCTTTCGTCGCTTCTCCACTACGTTTTTTTGATACAACTTGGTCAAATGTTTGCTCTTTTGAGTGCGAGGCATCTCGTCGGCACTGAGAGCAAAATCACATTTCTTGTCGTTTGGATTCTCTTTGGTATTGAGATTGCACACCCAGAAAAAGCGATCGTGCAGTTCTAAATTCATGGCAGAATTCTTATCGTTGGCAATCTTTTCCTGAGGATTCTTTTCCTTGTACACCCAGTAAAAAAACCGATCTAATTTACAACCTAACGTGTGTTCTTTGCATTGAGGCGTACGACCGCGTTGTTTGGTTTTTGGATCTACGTAGGAAAATTTCCAAATATTCTTAACGTAGATCTCGATGGCCACTAACATTCGTTCGTAAGCTTTTTTATCGTGACACCAAGGAATGGCATTGCACGATTTGCACCAGATACTGACTTTATCTTTACCGTCCTTATCTTGAGTTAAATTACAGATTAATTCAACATTGCATAAAGGACAAATGAGTTCATTGTCACCTTAAGTTATGAGAAGTTAGAGTTAGAGATACAGGAGTCAGAAAACACACTCGTATTTATACAAAATTTTCCCACTCTGTTTAATCAAGCTCAAAACCGACTAGTACAAAAGAACAGCGCCCAGATTCGGACACTTTGAAAAGAACGAGTTCTACATGAACGCATTTAAACTCAAAGTCCAACTAAGACCTACTCGAAAAACGTGTCTCTGAAAACGTGACCGGTTACATAACAGTTATGTAATCACGAGTCGTAAGAGAGTTAGACCTTGATCATCTTCCATCGCCTATTAAATACGGGCATGGGTCTCTTGCCTTTACGCGAGACCGGTCCACGTGTACGCGTGACTCGTCTCCCTCCACTACCTCCTTGATTGATGGGGCTGGGTAACGATTGAAACGAAGGAACAGAAAATAAATCGGACGATGGTCTGGTTTTACGTTTTAATGCCGTGCCGTATTGGGCCCAAAGACTCGATGTCGGTGTGTGATCTGACAACAGATCTGCATCTCGTTTGTTTCTATAGGCTTCGTCCACGATATCACTCGTATCATAACTACTTATGCTAGAACTTCTGGATCGGCTAGAAGGCCCAGAAGGTAAACCACTGGAACCGTGATAAAATTCACCCGGTTTGAATTGATTGTAAATAAAAGGGTTTGGAGGTGGCCAACCGGCATCGTCACCGTCGTCATCGTCGTTGTGACCGTCACCTCCAGGTCCGTGCACATGTCCTCCGTCTCCTTGACCATCGGGTCCTCCTAATTCACCCACTAAATCTCTCAAATGTCCTTTCATGATTTTCATGGCTTCGGCTCGCGAAATGTCTTTGTCGATGAAATGCAAATGAGCGATTTTAGTGATTTGTTTGCCGTAGGTTTTCATCAGATATCGAATGTGTCTGACTAGAAAAGTCACGGTGATGCCTTTGGGCAACGGTTTGCCCTCGCCATGATCACTCAACAGTTTCATGCATGCTTTATATTCCCGAGCGGCTGGCAGACCCTCAGAATCGCCCGCTAAGATGACTTTCAAACGGGATGCGTCATCGAGTCTCATGCTGTTCAGCGGTATATCCACATTGCTAGCATCGAGATCCGTGTAAGCCGAACCACCCGTCTGCCCTTTTTTTTCACGTTCTTTTTGCAAGCGTTTTACCTCCCTTTCTATGCGATGAATGGACGATTCATCTATCAAATAGGCAATATCCACTCCGGGTTTTTATTCGACATGTTCCTTTTCTTTGTTCAGCAATAACAAACTGATTCCTCGCACGATGTTACGATTTTTTAAATGCTCTTTGGAATCGAGTCTTTTCAAACGAGTAGTCCACTTAGTTCCTTTCTTGATGAAACAAGCAAAATCTTTATTGGCTTTGCAAGCTTCTTTGATGAGAGAATGTCTATCTTTGTTATTGTAAAGATACAAGGCCAAAGCAAGCACCTGGTCTTTGTTTCCTTTATCTAAATTCTTGTTACCGTAAACAAAATCAGCAATGGGTTCCCAATTATCGTAAAAAAATTCTCTGGGATCGCCTTCGTAATCGTCCACGTCCATTTACTGCAAAATTCCACCCTGACGCTGCTGTTGAAGATTGCGGTAATACGTGCGGATGTAATCTTTTCTATTTTGAATGTCGAGTTCTATGCGGGTCTTGTTTTGTTTGTCAAAAGCAAATCGACGTAAAACGTCGTCTTTTCGCCAATTTTGTTCGATGTGAGGTTCGTAATAAATGACAAAATCACCTGGTTTACTGCGGTGACGATCCATCTAGCGTTAGAATCTCTACAGGACCTTCTTCCGGCCGTATGTAAGACATGAACTTAATCTCTGGATTGCTTCTGTCGGGATGACAATCGATAAAGACGTATCCGCCACGGTTGGATACTTTTTCTTTATAATACCGCATGAGTGAATCGCTGGCTTTGGAATGATTATTCTCACCGATGAATTTACTCAACATGAGTTTTATCTGATTTTTTTCCGAAGGAAAATTGAAAAGAACCATGCCCGTATTTTGCGATCTCAATGTGACGGCAATGGAGGAGAGGGGGAATAGAGCTTGCTGCGTGATGAACACCAGTAGATTGTGATGATGCATGGTCTGAGTCAAAAAATGAACCATATTATCATCTTTATAAATCCTTTGCATGTAATCGTCGATGACGATGATACGAGGTTTGCCGTCTTTGGTCATTTCCATCAATTTGTTGTAACTGGGATAATCGTTGTGAAAGATGACGCCCTGTCTTTCCAGATCTTCGAACGATTTTTGCCATTTACTCTGGTGAAAATAATGAATTTCTTTGATGGGTTCCATTTTAGATTTACCGTCTGCCGTCTGTATCTTACTTCTGATGGTCTTATCCGCTTGCGATAAGATACTCGTCAAAAAAGTAGTCTTTCCTGACATACTAGAACCCAAAAGAGGTACATACCCAGGATTTCGAAAATACACGGGTTTTTCCACTTTAAAACCGTGCCGAATGAAAAATTGATGAAATTCTTCGGCATCGTCCACGTCGACCCCTTCTAAAAAAGCCAATTTGGCTAAAAGACGTTCTAATTTCCATCCCTTTTCGTTAGACATGGTTAAAACACGAAACACACGGACATGAATGGTTTGAAACTTTTTATTGTGTTGACAAAAAATTCACGGTCGGAGGCTTCTGGCCACGCATATCTGAATTCTTGATTGACACCTTTCTGAACTACTTAATTTTAATCTTTTACGTCCGCCTTGTTGCGTGACAAACTGATCGTGTTTTTCTTTATTCAAAATACGAGGATATTTATTATGAACTAATCTATGAACGCGTCTGTCGTTGCCCGGGTCATCATCTTCGTCAAAACTAGTTTGTAAAAATTTGAAAGACTTTGTTTTCAAACGAGGATCACACATTTTACTGAGAAAATATAAACAATAATCACCGCAAACGGTGGAAAATGTCTGTTGATAATCGGCAGGGTTTTTCTGACAATGTTCCAAAGGTTGCCAAAGTCTAGGTTGATACGAAGTCGGATTTCGGCCGTAAGAATCGAAGAAAAAACACCGTCCACCACCTCCTCTAGGTTTCACCGCTGCTACCCAATGTTGACCGGGTTTCGAAATGGGATCCGTGTTGATGATGATGGCCCAAGCAGGTAAACGTCGTAATCGATCGTAGGGAATTTCGTCGGCAGCAAACACGCCTTGAAATATGGTGGAAATGTTCACATCTATCTGACAAGCTCTTCTCAGTTGATCTGTATCGTGCATGTTGCTGTTCAGATGTCACCTCCTTTCGTGTTGAAACAGGTGATGTAATTCTTGTACACACTGGCTTCGAGAGGGGGGTCTGGACCTGACCATTCATTCATGAGAGCACTGGGCATGTTGTAAACGCGTCTCCAAGGATAAAAAATGATCATTGTGACATTATTAAGTGCTTGGTTGGCCCACACTTCGATTTTCATCTTTTCGTCAAAAAAGGTAATGACGCTGTCCAGAGCCGCGTCAGCATTGGGATCCAATTGCAGCCAGGTCCAGTACTCTCCATCCCAAAGATCACTTCTATCCAACAGCACGGGGTTATGCCTTTTTTCGTTGTCTTCGTTACCTGTGAAATCACTCTGCATGCGATAAAATTCTTTTAAATTTCTGGGATTGCGACGCCAATCCAACCAGCCTTTTTTAAAGATGCTTCTCTCGCCAATGCTGATGTTGATTCTCTGAATGCCAATTTCTGTAAACTGACAGCAATCGGTGGTCCATTGGGGGTTCAGACATCTAAATTGCTCGTCTGTCATGAATCCTATGCCAAATTGGTTAGGGATCTTTCCTTCTAGCAGAGGTACTTGCGGTACTTCGACAGCCAACCCATTGGGAAAATTATTCACCAGGGCAAAAGGAGGACTGGCAATGACTCTCATGTGTTTGGCCGTGGGCAGCTTGTAATTGTTGGCCGTGTAAAATTGTCTTTCCAGTGCCAAATAATTCTGTTCTTTCCACTGTTTAGTCGGTACGATCAGAAAGGTGTGCTGAGGATCGATGCGAATACTGGGGCGATTGTCATTCAAGGGGGCTAGTCCTTCTCCGTTGGCCGAGCCTACGCGTGCAAGAAAGATTCTTTGCAACTCATTCAGCCTGATCTTGAATTCAAATTTGAAATCGATGTTGAGAGTGGGGACATTTTTAGTGATCATCCAAAATTCACCGGGTAAAGGCCAAATGACAGCTCTCCAAGGCAATTCGTTGATCTGATCTCGAAAATTCTCTTCGTTTCTTCGGCAGCCCACTTCGTCATTTTCCAGGTTGGCCCAATAAGACAAGGCGTTGTTAACGAATTGATGGCCTATACGGTGTCTTTTCGTTCCGTTCATCATCTGGGGATGCTGCAAGGATTCGTATCTGAAACTTTCTTTCATCTTTTCGTCCATACTCAACATCAATTTGTAATTCATGCGTTGCTCCATCTGTCTCTGATCTGTCAGAGGATTCAATTCTTTGCCTTGCAAGGTCTTCACGCTGCTACTTTCGATGAGGTTTTGAGCCCAATCCAGTTTGACACTGATGTGATTAGTAGGATCTCGCGGCCCACCAGCATCTGCAACTGCGAGTCTTCGTAGGGCATTGGCTGGAGTGGCATAGACGATGGGTTGGGGTGGATTTTGACCATCTTCTATGATGATTCCAAGTTGTAATTTCCAATTGCAGTAACGCGTTATCAACTGACCGGCCGGTGTAGGCTGGAAAATGAGAGTACCTGCATTGACATCGCTTTGAACCGTGTCTATCTTGAGATATTCGGTATTCTTGTGAACTACGCTGTCAAAGATGTACTCTATTTCTTCTTCACTCTGTACTGGCACTTCCACCACGGCTTTCTTGGGCATCTGATTCATTTCATACTGTGTATTGGGTGTATTTTCTATCTGTCTCATTTTGTTCTGTAACTTTAAATTTAATCTAGATTGAAGACTGTTAGCTACTTCGGGTCCTCCGACATCTTCGGCCGTCACCAGACCGTCTTGGACATCTCTTCCTCCGATCATGTTTTGTTGGTATTATGGTGGACGTAGTGTCTCAATAGAGTTTCCAAATTTTCGTCATCCAAATTATCGAAATCGATCTGGTCGAATGCTTTGTCTTTCGTTTCTTCCTTTCTTGCCGATTTCGCAGGCGGTGGAGACACAGAATCACTCCAAGTCACTTGAGAAGGACGCTGCTTCAATGGCGTACTCGAACGGACCACATTGGTAACCTGGCCTGTTTGTGATGATGCTGGAATTGGCCAAGCGTAACTTGAGGAAGATTTAGTCATTTCTTCCAATTGATCTTGTTCCAATTTATCTTGGCTCATCTTCTCTTGCAATTCGACCATCATCCGATTGTAGACTTGTTTTCTAGCTTGCACTCCTTGTCTTCTGAATTCCATTTCTCGTTCGGAAAGTTGTTTGACGGTGGATGGATCGTAACCCAATTGAGCCTTGGTCATGAGAGTCAAAGCTTTGTGATGATCGTCCATCTGTTTACCCAATTTTTCCAGCATGCGAGCATTCAGACCCAAATAACCGAACAATTCCCGACTGGCACGGTCGCTGGGATCTTCTGTCATCGTCGTGGTTTCTGACGAGGGTCCTGCACTCAACGCTTGTTCGATCTCGTTCGCCGACGACGAAACCAATTGTTCGGCATTGTAATTTTGAGCCAATTCTTCCCATAATTCGGGTGTAAATTCGTTGAATAGATAGTCTTTCAATTCTTGTCCTTTGGTCTTTTGTTTTTTTCTAATGTCTTTAGATCTCTTTCCGTTTCTTTGATCATGTCTTTTCTAGTCTTATCGTCCATAGTCGTCAATGTTTCGGTTTTCACACTAGGCCTATCGGAATTAGAATATCTTTAGATATAGAAGGCCAAACGACGGCTCGTGTAGGTCCTGTGGCTTTTTCAAAATAAGGCATTTTCGATTTTCGTTTCAATGAACCAAACCTAACTGTCTAGCCGTGTGCACTGCCGTATTACCGATATCGGGTCGAAAAGCTCCCTTGACTCGGTATTTTGGTGGATAACCACTGCCCTTCTGACCACGGATTCGATTCAAAAGAGCATTTCCTAGATTGGACACAAAACTCTGCACCCCCGGATTACTGGCCACTTGTGTGGCCAATTGAATCTTCATGAGATCTGTAGGATCGATTTCTCCTAGACCTCCACTGGTAGAGGCAGGCTGTGGGGCTGGTTGAGGTGCCGATGGCGGTGTTGGTAAAATCATCTCTTGTGCAGGCACTGCCGGCGAAGAAGTCGGTCGAATGGACGATTTTCCACCGCGTTGTTTTCCTCGGGCACGCATCATCTTGTCCAAAAACACTTGATTTTCGTATTCGCGTCGCATGCGAGTCCCGTGAGCTGGTGGAAAGGCCATACCTCCTTTTTGTCTAGCGGCTAAATTGGCAGCTCTCACGGCACGTGCTTTGACCAATCTTTGCAACAAAACGGCTCGTTGAGGTGCCGACACGGGGCCTCTCTTTTTACCGTAACCTCTCTGATTACCACCGCCGAACATACTCCCCATCATCTGACCAGCCATGGGTAAGATGGCCGGTAAAGCGGCTCCTATACCTAATAGAGCCAAAGGTCCAATACCTCCTTTTTGCTTCGTTTTCGTCGTAACATTGCCACTTCCATTTTGTCTGATTCTTTTTTTTACTGTCATATCACCCACGGCTGCTGTGGCTGCGGTACTGGCTAAATCACCAATGATACCACCTCTTTGTTTTTTCTTCGTTTCGTACTCGGCAAGTTTCCACAGACCTTTTCCAATTCCTTTGGCCATGTATTTTCCTATCGGCGGTCCTCCCATTAGAAAACCGGGTTTACTCCAACCACCTTTTTGTCCACTACCATTTTGGCCACGATACGTTCCCTCGAACACGGGGTAACCTCGATAACCGGCCAAACGACGTTTGTGATTGAGAAGACGAAATTTATCCGCATGCGAATTCATACCGCCTTTTTGATTTCTAACTTGTAAGATTCGTTGTTTAATCAGATGATAACGTCTCAGACCTTGTCTATCTAGAGTATTTCCTCGATCCACACAACTCAAAGCGTTCATTCTAAATAAACGACAACGGCAATCATATCATATTTTTTTATTATACAAGACATGCATGGTTACATTCATTAAAAATCGTTCGAGCATAGCAATGTCAACAACGTCTAATCGTTACTTTTTCCACCGTTTTTGATGGCTTGGGAAATGCCCATGTGACCTAATCCACCGAGAACACCACCTCCAAGAGCCGTTGCTAACAAAGCAGTACTAGAATAACCTTTTTTAGATTTTCCACCCACTTGTCCACCTCCCATGCCTCTCTGTTGCACGGGTTGTTGAGGAGCCGGTTGCATGCCAAACATACCACCTAGACCTCTTCCCACGGAAGGGAGAAGGGCAGGCAAAGCCGCTCCGATGCCCAAAAGAGCCAAAGGACCCAATCCTCCTTTTTGACCACCTCTTCCTCTCTGGGTCATTCGTCTGGGGGCTTTCTTGTAGGCTTTACGAATCCCCGGGTCGATGACTCTGGCAATGGTATCGCCTTCTACACCTTTCTTGATCATTTTACTGACGGGGCCACCTCGCTGATGATCAAATACGGCTTTGCAGATGTGAAATGTCAAATTTTCATTCAAGGCACCGGCCTTGGGGTATCCTTCGCGAAGCTTCCAAGGAAACAATTTTGTACAACTTGTGTGGCCATCTTTACGAGCTACCCCCAATTCTCTCATGACATAGTCCATGGGAGTGTTTCGACTCTTTCGTCTGGTGTTTTTCTTATTTTTGGCAATCTCTTTGAGATGCTTGTGTCTGGCTTCTAATTCGGCCGGGGTGAATTCGTGTCGAAACTTGATGATTCGAGAGCGTTTAGGACGTTTGTAATTGGGAGGCTCGGTATAATCATCATAAATGGTGGGCATTCGACGTTTCCAGCCTCTCGGTCTCACTTGTGGTATCGGTGGTAACATGTCATCGGGTTCCCCTATATCGTCGCCGGCTGACATGTCCATCTCTTCAAAATCGTCCATGGCAGATATACCATCGTTCAATTGAGACAATCCACCAAATTGATTGGGATCCGTTCCCGAAGCATAACCGACCCCTCCATATTGTTTCGAACGACGCGATGTGACAAAACCGCGTTTTTTAGGTAGATAAGGCATGTTGTACTGCGTTAAAAATCAACGACACACTTCAAATGACACTTTTCGTCACCCTTTAATGATTTTTACAAGACTGAGATAATAACATGCAAAATTCGACTTCCGCTTAGTCTCGATTCAATGACCACGCGAGTCGATGCTAATCTAACACGGCTTGTCGCGTTTTCAAAATACAATACAATTTCACGTTAGCCAAAGGATTACCTCTAGTATCTTTAAAAAATAATTTTACACGAGAAAAATGACCGTGATTAAGCCTTTTCCATTCGGCCATGTCTGGTTTAAAATCTAAATAACTTTCTTTGGGTGAAAACGACACATTACATAGAGTTTGACTCAGTTGAGTGCCCGTCAACTCGTTTCGCATCTGATCGAAACCTACGACGATGATTTGAAAACTATCACTAGAAACCAGTTCCCAAATGTATCTAGAACTCAATTGAGAGAGTACTACATTTAATTCTGCGTTTTGATTCAAACGAGTCAAAGTCAGTGTTTGTTCGGCTTGATCGACCGTCAAAGTGATCTCGTTCGTGTATAAATGAGACATCATCACATTGACACTTTTTTCAGAATTGGCCAAACCGAGACAACGAGCCATCTTATCGTCCATTTGAAACGATTCTATAGAGGAATCTTGGTGAATAAAAAGTGTAATTCGTTCCGAAACTTCTAAAAATCGAAGCCCCGCGTAGCCACACATCAAATTTAAAACCACGCAAAGTTCTCGCAACGTCGCGATCTTACATGCTGGGAACCACACCGTGTCTATAACGTGAGAAGCCGTAATTTCCCGATCTACCAAAGGTAAGTCGTCTTCAGAATCCAATAGATCTGTGATTTGATCATTTCTTCCAAAAGGCTCTGGATTGACGGAGACGACGGCTGCTCCAGACTGACTCACCACTTGGGTCAAAACTACAAAACGCGTTCTAGACTTGATATTTTTCAATTCACTCGTATTCATTTGAAGTTCTGAAAGGGAAATTTCATCATTCATGTGAAATACACAGGTGTAAGCACCAAAATTCATCTCTATCGTGCCATCTTCGTCTGTCTTCACCCCTCGAAAAGGCAAAGTTCTAGGTGTCTTGTGATGAGGATTCACACGTTTCCAAGACATTTCGAATGTGTATTTTTAATCTTGATCGTCTACGGCACCCGTCCAATCTCTTCTAAAACTCAATTGTAGCATGGAAATCCCTGTAAAAAATCTAGGACTCTTGGACGAATCGTCTGCATCGGTAATTTTGACCGTGAGATGGGTAATACCGCCTGGGGACGACTCCAATGCTTTCCAATCACGTCGATTGGCTTCGTATACGGTCACTGGCGTATCCTCTTTCAATCGAATACATTGTTGAAGACACGAACGATTTTGGACCTGTCCAACTTCTGTGTTTTCACGAACCCATTCAAATTCGTTGAATTTCAATTCTTCCACGTGAACACCGACACGACGAACGCGTGTTCTATTGTGAATGGGTTCTAAGGCTTTATCAAAAACGTCTGCTTCGAGTAAATTCAATTCGTTACCGGACATGATGACCTCTTCGTTTTCATTTATGATCTGAATGGTCTGACCGGTCTCTGCAGGGCGAATGATCACCGGATGGTCCGCATCGGACGTGAAAACGACTCTATGCGCGTCCACCAGAGAACCCTCGCCGTTGGCCCATAGAGAAACATCATCGTTTCGTGGAAAATCCAACCAGACATTCATGGGCAAGATGAATGTTTGAAAACCCGGACGATCTTGCCAAGTGGTAAAATGAATCACCTGTGGTTGATTATCGGCCCACTCTTCCAAATTAAACCATCGAACCCATTTATCGGAAAGAGTAATGTAAGCTCTTCTCAACCAACTCGAATTTTGAACTCGAAATTGATTACCATTAGGGTGAAAATCAAAATAAGGTCTAAAGGCATTATACCACATGAAATTTTCTAATCCCACTTGTCCGTTATAATGTTCAGGTGCAAAAAGAGGATATGCAGCTCTTACAGATGCCTCGTCTCTATATTCGGCAAAACCAAACCATTGGCCGGCCACGCGAGCATTATCAAAACGCGCTTGAGTCGTCGTTCTATGACCTCTGGTTGGACGTGACACATTTTCCATGGAATTTATAATAGATTGAAACACGTCCATCATGGCAATGGGTGCACGTTGATTACCGTTAAATGCATCATTGGGAATCGTAAAATTTTCGTGAGGTATGAAATCTATTCCTTGATGATGAACAAAACCCCAATGAATCTGATTTTCTTCTACGTTGGGAGCTAAACTATCGTAAATGGGTTCATCCCGATTAGCCTCTGCCATTAAATATCGACAAGTAGCTTCCAGTAGATCCAATTGATTTTCGTAATTTTGCAAAGGTAACATTCTCTCGTAAAAAAGAGAACCGTCTGCGTTCAATACCCTAACACGATAGCGAAACACTTGCAAATCACGAAAAGCCGCCATTTTCAAACACACTTTCCAACCTTCGTCTAGTCTCAGAGGCACGGGTAATCGAGTCTTCCAATAAGCACGTTGTGAAATATCGGGATCCATCTTTTCAGCTCGTATGTCAGTAGAGTAAAGAGTGACATTGATAAAACCATTGCCGTCGTCCAAACCACCAAAATCCACCGTCGATGTAAAGAATTGGGCATTTTCGTTCATGGTCATGATTATTTCTTGGATTTTAATTCGGGAAAGAATTCTTTCAAATAAATCGTTTGACCTTTCTTTAATTTACGTTGAGTAGGTAACAAAATCTTGTGATCGTCTGGAAAATCGACCAGAGTGACCGTCTGTCCTTGTTTACTCTTGGATCCGACGGATTTGATCAGCGGTCGCATGGGATCAAAACCCACTATGTATAAAAGTTCCGATTCGTACAAAGCTCCTTTGAGGGGTTCCCCTGTCAAATCTTCCACTTCGTATAAATTAATATCAAATTGAGGGTATTTTCGAAACGTGCGAGTGATGCGAAACACTTCTTCCGTGTAGTTGCCTTTATATGCTTTTCCAAAACGAGACACATCTTTACTGAGACGAACAAAATTCCCCACTCTAAATTTAAAAGGTTTTTGCAAATGTAGACTTTGCTGGGCTTGTGATTTGAGCATTTCGTTACGAACGGCTAAGAAATAACCACTATTTTCGTAACCGATGTCGGCGGGTGCCAGCCCTTCAAAAAGGCCTCGATGGGGTCTCTCGTTATACAATTTCACGGCCCTTTGAAGAAGTTGCGTGTTGTGCAAATGGGGTTCGTTTCGCTTGATGACGGCTACTAGATTCTGCAACGTTCTATTAAAACGTTCCACGGTGGAAGCCTTTAATTCGCTATTAACGTAAAATTGATGAATGCCACGGCGTTTAAAATAGTCTACAAAATGTTTGTTAAAAAATTCACTACCCTGATCACTAGCAAATTTCACAGGAGTTCCCAAACGTTCTTCGATCTTCTTGAAAGCGTTCAAAACCGTCGTCGCCGTCTTGTTGACCACCAGTTGTGCTTCGCCACGACGACTGAACAGATCGATGACCGTCAAAATCAGCATGTTGTGAATCTTGACCAAATCTCCCTGCCACGTATGATTAAAACCACCTTGCGAAATGGTCTGACTCCTGGGAAATCTACGAGTTGGAACGTTGCGAACGATTTGATGAGCTCTCGAATGAGTGGCGATGAAAACGTCGACTTCTTTCCGCGAAATTTTCAATCTAGGATAATGTCTTCTCAAATACGGATGAAGCATGTAAGCTTTAGAATACTGCATGGGCGATTTGGGATCCAAAAAAAGACGTTCTAACAACTGATTCACTATACTATCTCGACTGCCCTTCATCTTAGCCGTGGCAGCCATGTCTCACTCGATATAATTATATTCAAGAATCACACAATCTTTCATACTTATTTTTTAAATGAGTCACGCGGTTGACCGTCGTGATACGAATGGTACGAAACCACTTCTTAGACGACGTGGCTTGACTACTGATACTACTTTTATCGGGAACTTCGTCCTTACAGACGACCACTACATTAGGTTCACTTTTCCAGCGTTTTTGCGGTTCGACGGGTTCGCAAGTACGTTCGTCACAATCGTACGGTTCGTCCTTGTGTACTTCGTCCCAAGCTTGCTCGGCGGCTTTCGTTGTAATGTCTTGCAAGAATCGTTTGAAAGACTCATCTTCTAATAAAACACTCACTAGATTCTCTCGCGTCACGATACGTCTATCCGCTTCCAATCGTTGCAAAGCGTATTGCATGGCTTGAAGAAATTGAGAACGCATCTTAGCTTCCATGGCATCCATCCTTTCCGCAGAGACTTCCAAACCTTCTTTATAGGACTGCATGTCATCGAATAATATTTTAAAACGTTCCATCATCTGCGTAAAGGCCGTTTTCTCTTTGCGAAACGTCTGCACGTCGAACAAACGTTGCAAACGCTTACAAATGGCAATGATCTGTCCGTGTAGAGAAGCCAAATCGGTGGCTTTACAATCGCACACATTAAAGACTAATTCGCCGACACTTGTCGTTTGCATGGCCTTTTCACAACTCATAGTCTCCCGTCGTGTGATTATTTCGGTTATATCTGTGTTCTATGTTATCTTGCGTTTCGTTTGCTCCGGTAGAAGCACAACAATTGACGGCTACGACGAAACTCGTTTTAATGTCACCGTCTAATTGATCGGCCGTTCCGCCAATCACTTCTCGGGCTGACGGAGTACCGGAGACAGATTTTCCACAACACTCGTTTCGGTGTTGCCAACAACAGAAACAGGACTTGAGACACTGTGTGAAGAGTTCGCAGAACGTTTTGGCGACGACGACCTCTTCCACTCCAGACATTTACGACAAGCTAAATAACACGAATACAACGCTTCTTCCACCTGAACCAATTGTTTTATGACGGGTCTATAATGTCTGGTTTCGGGATAATAATCTTGAGCTACGTCGAGAGCTGCGTTTAAAGGAGGTCTTATGGGATCCAAGACACCGTCCACCGTATCTTGGCCTTCGGGTTGGATTTGAATTTCTGCCGCCACTTTTTTCCCCTCTTTCAACGGTCGTCTAGCTCTGGTCAAAAACACAGGTTTGTATTCAAAATCGTCCAAAATCTGTTCGTAACACTCTAAATCTTCTATGCCTTTTTGCAAATCTAATTTTGGCAAACGTTTGGCAGCACGTCTATCCCTTAAAGTGGTCATGCTCGAATAAAAAAATGACAACTTTCAAAACACCAAATGCAAATTTTCCACATGTTTAATGAAGGATGACTACACATCAAAACAAAACAAAAAAAGAGTGACTCCAGTGGCACGAGGCAATGTCGAGGCTACGAATGTCTCGGCTGCCATGAACGGTTTGCGTGGCTAGGAGAAAGACTAATTTTCGAATCGCGTTCATGGCATCATGTTACGACAGTTTTTCTAAACCGAGAGCACCCAAACTCACGGCCCCGTGACAAAGGAGCCACGATATTAAGTTACTTCCGTTTCCTCATTTATATGACACAAAACGTCTCTAGCTAAGACTTATGGTACAACTACTTAAAAGAGATGCCTCGTCCGACTTACACTCTTTTAACTACGTTTACGTTTCTTGCTAGGTGGTTGTTGCTCAGATTCGAATTGACGATACCCAAAAGGATAGATGAGACCCCGTTGACCCAATTTACCCATGAAATCGCAAGCCCCCTTGTCGTTGACCAACGCATATTGACGCATGAGCACGTCGGGTCGTTGGGCCAACTGATCGGAGATCTTGATGCGTTTGTAACTCTGGATCTCTTGGCCCGTGTTCGGATCACGGTCTCGTTTCAAATCTCCCTTTTGCGAACCCTGATTGATGGTGAATTGCGACACGCGTATGGCATCGTCCGGACTGGCATAATTGACCATGCCAGAAGGCGACACGACCAGCCCCTTCTGATGGAGCCATTTACGTCGAGCTTCTTCGTCCGATCCGAATTCGGCATTAGTGAAACTGTGTTCGACGAGCTTTTGCATGTCTTTGAAGGTGAACGCGTCGCGATTGTTTCGAATGCGGAGACCTCGAACAACCATCTTGGTACCGGCCGACACGCGTTCGTCTGGATACAAAGGAGGATGACGTCCCGAAGACCACGTTCCGTCTTCTAAATACCCACCGATCATATAAAAACACTTTTTCGAAACAGTAATTTTTAGGCCCGCCACACATGAGACAAGTGATGAAAACGGGTCTCTTTTCGCCGGGAAAATCGGGATGATCATCTTGATCGGGGCATTCGTTCGTCAATTCCCCGAGACCATCTCCTGTGGGCAATTTGACACTACCCGGTTTTTTGATGTAAATGACCGAATCCGTGTCCCAATACAAAGCATTTTTACCAAGTCGTTGCAAGACTTTGAGCAATTTGTGTCGAGCGTGTGCCGTGGTCATGACGGCCTGACAGACGTCGCCGCGAGCCGAATTCTTCTTGAAGGGTTCTTTGGTGGTATAACGGACCATGGCCAACTTATCGTCCATGAATACGACGGTCTTGTCAGTCTTGGTCTCGTCGTTCACGAATTTATGAAACTCTTCGCCCGTTCGAATGTACAACGTGTGCGAATTCGCTTCGAGATTGGTGGCAAAAGAACCCCACAAAGCGTTTAAGATGGCTTTGGCCGTCTCTTTGAGACCGGGATTCTTGACAATCTTATCTTTGTCTAACACGATTCCGTGTTTTTCAAAAAACCAATCGACGTACTTGTCTTTGTCGGCTTCCGTCCAAACCCATTTCAGATAACCACTGGCCTCGGTCTTGATCTTGAAAAAGGTCTGAATGAATTCTTTAAAGAAACCCGTATCGTATTTGTGCCAATCCCAGACCTCTTCGATCTCGCCGTAAATCTCATAGCCAGCTTCCAAGGCATCATACCACTCGATGGTGGTCCAAGTACCTCTCAAGACGCGATCTAGTTTCTGATGCGTGCACGAATCGATCTTAAAATTCTGTTCCTCGGCACACTTGCGACAGATGGGAAACATGAGCTTTTCCGTGCCATCTCGAGTCTCGATCTTGAGCGGCAAGACGGGGATCACAATATCACAAGGCGCCAACATGGCCCCTTTGATGAGACCAAAAAACGCCTCCGGTTCTTTGGACAAACCGGGACCGGTCATGATGCGAGGATGACCGAGCATGTATCGCGCTCGAAACATGATGTCCGGATACAACGAAGTGAAATCGTTATAAAAGATACGACAACCGGGGCCATAATCGTCGACGTGAGCATAGATGCAACGATTTTCGACGCGGCCCCCTCTCAACGCGTCTCGGGGTTTGATGTGTTCTTTCTTTTCGATCTTGTCGAGACCCCATTCTTCCAATTTCTCCCAGATTTCACCCTCTTTGTCCTCCTTCATGCGTTTCCACTCGCATGCCCAAACGACCTTCAGATCGTAACTGGCATTTTGTAAATCGTTTTCTCTCTCAAGTGTCTCGGCGTTGAGATCGCGGATGGTTTTACCTCGATTACTATACGGCGATTTGGTGTCCGGTTCGTAACAGACTAAACATCCGTGATGGAGACAACCGTTAAATTCGACGGCGATGGGTTTGTCGTTGTTGATGACACCTTTTTCGATAAAACCGTCCAATTTGTACGTACGAAACTCGAGATCTGGCAACGGATGCGAATCTTTACTCTTACTACTAGCGTCGGTCACGTAATCCGGATGATCGCCACCCTTGGCTGGCAATCGAATCTCGCGTGCCACTTTGACTTTCTTCTCTTTGAAGGTCTGACCACCGCCTTCGGGGTCTACGAACTTTCCGGCATATTCGAGTTTGCCGTCGTAGATCCAACGATCTACGAATTTGAGATATTGCAACCCGACGTACGATTGGACGCGTTCGGGAAAACCTATCTCGCGAGTCATGCCGACAGTAAACGGTTTGAGATAACCGTGCCGCCAGACGAGATTCGACAGACCGGCGATGGTGCAATTATTGATGCCTGGCATGCAACTGGTCAATTCGTACACCATGTCTTTGAATTTCTCAAAACCGGCCTTCAAGAGAAGCACGTCTTGCTCGCAATACTTGACGAGTTCGTCCTGAAGACACCAATCGCTACGTCCCTGCCAAGTGGCGTACCAAGATTCGAATTCCGCGGTACCCGAAACGTCTGGCAGACCGACTTGATCGAACCATTCGCGATCGGGAATGGGTCCGACGTAATCTTTATTCTCGGGCGTGTTAAACCGATGCGGAAAATGACCCTTGCGCAGCGATTCATCCAGACCGAACGTATCGACCATCTTACTAAGTTTACCGGACAGATAAAGACACGAATCAAAGAACCACATCTTCCGGCAAAAACCGAGTTTTTTGATGATCCGACCGACCAGAATCATTTCGGGCATCTTTTGATTGACTCGCAACATTTCGGCCAGAATGAACACGAGATCGAACTTGGATCCGTTATGGGCCCAAAAATAATGTTTGCCACCATCTTCGTACAGAGAATCTTCCGCATAGAACAACCATTGACACACCTTGTAAATGGTCTTTTTGCCCGTAAACACTTTTTTCTGTCCGTGCTCCGAAATGAACACGGCGCAATTCACCTCGTATTTTCCCTCGGCATTGACCCAGGTCTCAAAATCGTAGTACCAATACGTCCCCTTATTAGCAATGTTGTGCAACATGTCTTCTTGCGGAAAGGGTTTCACAAAACACTCGTGTTCGACATTGACGTCGTACTTGGTGTTACAATGAAGACACGTGCTCTGGTAACACACGTGTGCGTCATTGCTGCTATTGTCATAAGCATTCCGCAAATTTCCGTGTTTGTCGCGTTGCAATTTACCGTCTTGGGCCTTGATGTCTTTCTTACAGAATTGACAAGCGTGAACCGACTTACAGATGATGGAATTCTTGGGAAAGATGGGAGACCTATTCTTTTCGAGATGATTGGCATAACAAGAATCCCCTTTAAAGAGACGCTTGCATTCGGGACATTTTAACGAAGCCCTCCCGTCGAATTCGTGATCGACGCATTCGTCGCACTTGCAGCAAGGACAGATGGAACGACCGTTGTCGCAGACGTGTTTGTATCGCGCCTTGGTCACTTTGTTACAGTGAACACAAAAATACCCATTACTGTAACCTAAATAAGTTCGCATGCTCTTGATGCCATAAAAATGACCATTACGCAGACCGAGATAAAGAATGTCATTCTCTGTCTTCCCCTCGGTCTCGTATTCCATCACCACCACATAACATTTCTCTTGATCGATCACTTTGACCCCGTAATCGATGAAATCGTACTCGTTACTCAAAAATTTCTTTAGTTTAAACAAAGTGAGGGGTCTCTTTTCCGACAAAGTACTAGGCTTATCGTCTACCTTGTGTTCTTTCAACTTACGTTCGATCATGCCACGAAAAGCCCATTTTTGTCTATCCCCTTCAAAACGTTTTTCTAATTGATACCATTTCTTAGGAGGAAGACCTTCCTTTTTACGTTGAGCATTCGTTTTGACATGCTCTTTCCAATCTTTTAACAAATACAAAGCAGCTACACCGCAGAGATCATTTAAAAAATCGGGTGGACTCAATACGTTACCCTTATTTCTATCTAAAAAGTCCTTCAAAGATATTTGAAGATCTTGCTTGAAAATTTGTCTCTTGGTTTCAGTTTTATTTTCATAACCATGATGAGCCCCTCCGGTATCTTGTGGAACCCGGATCACCGTAATACGAAAACTCCCGTCCGTGGGATCAATCTCTTCATTGGAATTCAACACCCCTGCCATGGCGTGAAGCAACAGATCACTTTTCCAATCTCGAACGAACACCATACCGACGGTCACGTCGCCTTGTCTTAAAAAATCACTGGAAATGGAAACCTACACATAAAAATAAAAATAAAAAAAGGGAACGAGGTTTGTCTCCTGTAAGGCAACGCACCTCCTTCCAGACCCCACGAGGACTCGAACCTCGAATCTCTCGCCCCAGGAGCGAGCGTATTATCCATTCTACCACGAGGCCCCGACCACATGGAATAAATTGAATTTAGGCGCCAAATACGAAAGCGGAAAAAACCTCACCTGAACACGATCATCGGGCGAATACGTATGAATTTCATCTTCCAACTGCTGTAACAATCTTCCAATAAACACCCCCGTTCTCTGATGCGGTTCGACGTGTTCTCTATCGATACCGATTTCTCTGTCGGTAAAATTTCGACGCCTGGGTCGAAACACCAACACCGTCTGATTCGCCTGAAAGTGTTCATTCCACACGTTGGACTCCGTTTCCAACACCAAAAGACTTTGTTCTTCCTCTGTCTCAGCAGTCGACGCCATGTCTATATTTATCGGCCAATTTCTTTCGAAAAGCGTCGTTTTCTGCCTTTTGCCGTCGATTACACTCCAACACCTCTTCGGGATAATCGGTTCTACTAGAACGCAAAGATCGCATATATGGATCGGGATGATCTGCACGCATAAATAAAGTTCTACAACGATTTCACTGATCACTGGGTACCCAGGTGGTTAATACCGTTTCTGGAAGTGAATCTTTCTGCAAACGACATTCGTCGCAAAGAACTCTATCTAACAAAGTATCGATTCGTTTTAAAAGACGTCTCTTTTCGCTATCAACTTCCCATAAACAAGCCATGTGAAAAAAAAATGAAATTTAAATGATTTTATACTCAATGACACAGACCAAAAATTACCATATTCAAATTCTTTTAATAAACCTGTCAAAAATTAACGAAGCAAATCAAAGTCCGCCAAAAAGCTATCGAGCGTTACACATCTTTAAAATAAAAATCTTCGCATTGACATTCTTCACAAAATAAATCGGTTCTATCTTGATATCTTTGACTCAAGACGAACAAGACGATACCGAAAACAAAAAATAATACAAAAATAACAACAAAAAAACCGCTAAATAAAACCACATG
>NC_090896.1:33997851-34000351 GCF_036669925.1 Montipora capricornis
TAGCCCAAAAAACGATTTGACCTCACCCTTTTCCGATCAAAACACGGCTGCATTAACTCTATACTTGCCATCAGGCATGATACATGTTTCAAAATCACAATACCAAAAAACCCCCATCTTATCCAGATCTTTTATGTGTTTGTCTTCAGAAATGGGTTGCACGAAACATTTGTGTTCCTGTCCTACATCGTATTTAGAATTACAATGAAGACACGTGCTCTGGTAACAGACATGAGGAGTTTTCTGATTCCCATAACCGTTAATACGATTGCCATTATCATCCCTTTCAAAAACACCTTCATTAGCCCTGAGAGTTTTCCTACAAAATTCACACGCTCGGAACGTCTCACACACTATCTTTTGTTTGGTTAATAAAGGAGACCTGCCTCTTTGAATATGATTAGCATAACACATTTCGCCTTTGAAAAGACGACTACAATCGGGGCAGACAATGCTTGCGTGCCCACCGCCTAAATGATCATCACCCTGATCCGCTTTGCAACATTCACAAACATTACCGCCATTATCACAAAAATGTTTGTTGCGGGCCTTGACAACCTTGCAAGAAAACCTACAAAAATAACCCTTAGAATAACCTAAATACGTGCGCATTTTCTTGACAAAGACATAATGACCATGCACGAGGACTACACATTAATAATTTCATTTAAGCTTTTACCGTCCGTGTTCCATTCCATGAGGACTACATTGTTCTTTGCCTGTTCTCTCACGATAACTCCATACGATTGGAGTTCCGCTGTCTCTGAACAAAAACGACGCATCTGGGTCAACGTCAGAGGATTATCGGCAGTGTAGCGATCAGGTCGAACGATGTGAGCAGACCTCATACGTCTCTCCAATTGACCGCGAAATTGAAGGCGGGATCTCGGAGTGCGATTGGCCTTGTTAATAATGTTATTTTGACCGGTTTTAAAAAGCATGCCCATCCAAATAGCAGCAACTCAACAGATCCCATTGCATTCCTCTGCCGGAGAAATGACATTTCTTTTATGATTGTCCAAAAACTCTTGCAGCGTTTCAGTCAACACTTGTTTTTGCATTTGCTCTTTCATTATATCTCTAGCACCACCGTTGCCCCTTGGAATACGTATGATAGTGATACGCATGCTGCCATCAGAAGGATCGATCTCTTGGTTTCAATTTAACGTAAGAGCAATAGCTCGCGACAGATCGTACACATTTAACTGATCTGCTCTGAGAACTCCGGTGGTAACAGGACCTTGAGACAAAAAGTCTGAATAAAAGGTGACCTGACCCAAATCGTCTCCATTCATAGCTTCCACTTCGCCATCTATCTCTCCCAATAAACTGGCAACAAATGCTTGAGTACGAGCATGAAATGCCATGTCTTGATCGAAACCCTCAATCTCTTCTTCTCTGTCATACAAACGAGAGGGTGCATATTCATACACAGTCGTGTACACACCGAAAACGGCATTGTAGACATTATAACGTCTATTCAACAATCTTAAATCCTGGAGGGGAGCTCTAAAATTAGGAAATTCATTGGGTTGCTCACTCGATAAAGTAGAGCTAGAACTATGTACAGAACTTGTCGCACTCATAATTCGTTCGTCTTTATGCAAACACCAAAACACACAAAGTTCATTTGAATCAAAGGGTTTTATTTCGCCCCTCGTGTATCTCATGTGGCAAAAATCATACAAGCAGAACCAAAAATCAATCATGCAGACAGATCATGAATATCTAACAACAGTTTAGCTAACTTATCATATGTCCCATCGGTGATAACACCTTTCTTAGCCGCCTCGCGTTCTTCTTTGGAAAAATCTTTATCAGCCATTAGACAAACAACGTCATCCTTCCACTCGTCAGGCTGTGGACAATACTTTTCAAACACCGCATTTCTCCAAAGAAAATACTTTTTACAATCACTAGTTAAAGAATCAACCTTACTCATATTAATGTCATACATTAACTCTTTCAACTTTCGCTCCCCAGCCTGCAAGGATTCGAATTCCATGCGCCAGAACACGGGGACCTGAAACGTTTCTTCCAAATGTTGCAAAAAATGCGGTTCACAGACTTTCAAATGAACAAGCACTCTATATATTACATGGTAAAGACGTTTCTTTCGATGACCATCCCTCACACACAAATCACATTTACGTCCATCATCCATCATACAGTATTGTGCAAAAGTAATGCAAACGAATTTCGACGAAATTCCTGGCTTTTCGGGGCTTTTCGAAGAAATTTCGCTCGATACGATATTTCGACGAAATTTCGCTGCATTTTCGTGAAACCTATTGTTTTGATCCGAGCGATTTTTCGAACGATAATTCGCTTTGCGCGATGAATCACCGCGAATTTTCGAGCGATAATTCGCTCCTACCGAGAAGTCGCTGCGATTTTTCGAGGGATAATTCGCTCCTTCCGAAAATTCGATCTATTGTTAATCAATAGAGAACAAGTTCGCCGAGTGAAATATATAAATAACCTCTCCAATTATTGCGCA
>NC_090896.1:34005351-34012851 GCF_036669925.1 Montipora capricornis
TAAGCCTCATTCTTTGAATAGTCTCTTAATTATTGTGTACTCTTAGTATGTTGAAACTGGGCTCTACATGTATCTTCGATTCCCCAAAAGCTGATAATGTTATGTTTTCTTGTAGCAGTTGAACCACAACGACACTTTCCAGGGAATAGAGGTTGCAAGTGAAGAGCTCCGACTAACAAGGAAAATCTTAGAGCGACTTGAGTGCTCGTTTGCCCGACAAGAGGCAAAGCTGGACAGGCTTCTAGGTATGGTGACAGCTGCTTCACACAGTGCTCCTACAACTGCGCCACAGACTCCTCAATTGCAGCCTCTGTTCGTGCCGTCAACAAATTCATCATCAGTGGAATACCCGCTGCCCGGAGTCGTTCCCAGGCCATATGATGTGGAGGAATTCGATGTAGCGAGTCCACGAAGTGCTTTGCCGCAAGCTGAGAGACTTATGGACAACCATAACGTAACAGGTACAATCATAAAGTTAGTTTACTAAAGAAGTATTTAACATATTTCTATGAATGAATGAATACTTTGTGGAAGTGTCAGTACTTAGCTTTTGTCTTTTTAAAAGTGACGTTGTAAGAAGTTGATTTGACGAAACGTATAAGCCTTATGCAAGGTCATTGTGTGTACTGGGCGGGGGGTGTTTTGGTTTAACGAAAAAAGTTGGAGGAATGAAAAAAGTTTGTTTAACGAAACTTATGTAAGGTGACTTTAAATCGTCTGACACTTCGTGCTAGGGAAGGGGGAGGTTGTACGCTTTATTTCATTAATTTATCAACTCACCTATACATTTCTTGTGTTCTGTTCTTTTTTCAGGGAATGATACCGTTGCCCTTGGAGGCTATGGAAATGTTCGGGTGGCCAGAGCTAAATATAATTATGCGAAGGCAGCCCACAAGCCAACAGCCATGACTCTTCGCCTTGTGGACTCCCTTTTCACCAAGGAAACCCTAAAGTATTCCACGGTCCATGGAACAAAGGAGTATGCTCCTCTGGACCAGGAAGTTATAGCTGCCATTAAAGGTGGGTGAAATGATACGTCAAATGTACAATATAAATAGGAATACCTTTATCTAACTTAAGCTAAAAGGTCGGGTTCACACTCTTTCCAATAATAAGTATTGTATGTTGGGAGGCTAGTTTCTAAAGAATTGCTAATTAACAAATCAGCTACAGTCAACTCAGTTGAAGCTTGTTAACGCCATGCAATGTCAATAAACATATTTTTATGGAGCACGAACTTACACTCGCCTTATCGTTCTTGTTTTCAGCTGAAGTGCTAACAGCCTTCTCTTATCAATGCCGAAGCGTGGAAGACCGAGTCAAGATGTGGGATCAATGCAAGATAAGCATTGGGAAGAGGTGCCAAAATTTGAGAAAAGAGAATAGGCAAAACCGGGCAGATTAAAATACTGTTAATAACATTTTGGTCACACATCAGTTCTCTAGTTTTTCTGTGATATGTGTAATTTTCACGTTATGTCGCGACATTAGAATTTTCATATTAAATGTAAAAACTCGTAATAAATTTTGGAAACGGATCGTTGTTAGAGTCCCAATGTTTATTATTAAGGCCATGAAAACGGAGCGAAATAATTATGACCTGTTTGGAGACTTAAAGCAACACCCAGTGACCTCACTCCCGAGTTGTTCGAAAGGTGGATGACACTATCCACCGGATAAATCACTATCCGATTTGTCCGGTGAATAGCAAAATCTCAAGCCTTAGGATTACAGCGCCGTTTTATTCGCGTATTCTTAATATGAACAGAGGTTCTCTTCATACAAGAAGTTTCAGGCATATACACCTCTTGGTTCTTAGGTACAGATTATCTAATCAAAGTGCCACTGTCATTACTCGTGGCAGGTCATATTGTTAATGTCATCAGGTTTAGCAAGTAGAGCAGATCCATTCAGTAATATTAACACTTGTTGTGCCAGTTATACATTCCTCCAACAAACCTTGCCAATATTTATCACTATATTTGATATAGCCTGATTCTCAGACGTCTGAGAATCAGGCTATATTTGATACCGTTACACTTAGAAACAGATGATCTGAACCATAAGTGATCAAACACTTAAGTATAAAAGCGACATACAGCAATGGCGGCGCACAACCTCGCGAACAGGAAGTCACAGCTTTCTAAGCTGTGTTGTGATTATCCATCCTGATTGGCTTATTAGATCGAACTTCCGGTTACGCAGGAGTGACACATTTGCATAAAGAACCTCACCAAAACTCGTGGATATATCCACAAGTAAAAATGGCTTTGCAGGCCCGAAAATTTTCCGACCGTGAGGCGACTGGGATGGAAATTAACAACATCCAAATGGATTCGCGAGCGTGCACGTGTGTTCAGATTGAAAAACCCGCACGAATTGTTTGCGACTATACCCCATTTTAACGCGTAAACAAGCACGGTGACCCCATTTTTTTAATGTTCATATCATGAATGTTAGTTATGCCAAGTTTCCGAGAAAGTTTGATAGTAGAACAATTTCAAGCGGCCTAAGCACACAGAACTGGAGATGTTTTGTTTTGTTTGTGGAGCGAACTGAGGTCATTGTCTTCGTAATGCAGTTCAGTGTATTCTAATTCTCTGCGTATGAAACTGGGCCCAAGCTGAACTCGAACAAGTGAAACTGGTTGAAAGCCTTTCACAAATTTTAGGTAAGATTTTAGTAACGTATTTGTCATAGATAAAATGTTAGCCCCGTAACCGGCGATCGATGACTGCAAACCGGCATGTATTTACAAACAGCTTAACGGCACGTATTTACAAATTTATCGCTTAATTGTGAGTTGCACGACAGTTTGTTCGTATCAGCTGCTGAAAGAAAATTGCTTGAACGCTCCCGAACTGCCGCTCAATGTGTTGCGAAATTTCATCAACTGCCTTGCGAATTATCATTTTTGCTCACGAATTTTCTTTAGCTTAACGAAACTTCGAAGAAAAATCGCCCTTTGTTTAAGCGAATTATCGCTCGATACGCCGTGAAATTTCACTCGCACTTTCGTGCGAATTTTCGTCGAAAAGTCGCGGGAACAAAGAACGAAATTCGCGCATTTCGCTTGCATTACTTTTGCACAATACTGTAACAACACACCAATCCAAAGCATCGAATTGATTTGAAAGTCCCAACAGAGAACCGTTGCTTAGAATAGGTGGAAATTTGGCTGCATGCAGCAGAGAATCAAATGACATGAATGTTGGATCAACCTCGAAATATCGCTCAATTTGATTTACAAAAATTAAATCCTTATCATGCCTCCAAGGCCCTACTTCAATAAACATATGATTCATAAAGTAATAATCATGAAAATGACGACGCACACCTATCAAATACACCCCTTTCTTATGACGGAAATTTTAAAACGTTGAGCAAGTGTAAACGAAAACACTGAACGACAACACATGTCAAATTCATAACACCAAAACTCATTAAACATTCGCATATCTACAGAAATATTTAATTTACTCAATGCAGTTACCATTGTTTCACTTAAACGTCTATCGTCTCTCCTATTCCAAAACATGATTCCGCAGAAACAATAAAACTTGTCTCTCTGCACCACGTGCACCTTTTCATCTTTTTCGGACTTCACAAACGTAGTCCTCATCCAATGTCGTGCCCAACATCCCACATGTACGTACTTGCGACAACAGTTAAAATAGAGCATGTCACTGCAATCTGCATGGTATAAAATGGACGAAAACAAACTTTTGCAAAACCAAAACATCACTAGAAAACTGCGGACCAGAGTAATAGTGGCGACACCGCATTCCACGCCATCGCATACACAGCAGACCTTGAATTGTGCAGACGGCTTGCACTTACTGAAACTGACATTACGAGTATCCATCCTATCCACATCTAATGTGATTATCTTTCCTCCTTTAGCACCAACACCCTCAGCAACAGAATTGAAATTCTTGTTGAAATCACCATATGCTTCTTCTTTTCTTTGCCTTTTCTTCTCAGCACGCGCCAAGGCTCGACGTTCAGTCCGCGACGACATGGTCTTTTTAAATCACATGATAACTTCAAAGTTTCTATAACACACACACACACACACACACATTCATATTTACAAAAACGTGAGGAAAAGTCACTCGTGCATTAACTTTTCAAGCCTCCAACAATGCGTCTCGCTCAATAGCTTCCACGTCAAGCTCTGGGATCATGGCGAAAACGTACGCATACGCATCATTGCCTTTCAATGCTTCGCGTTTCTCAAGGTCGGACAATAATCCTTTGCGCCATATCCAATCTCTAAAAAATGATTGCTTTGAGACCCACTTGTATGCCCTTCTTTTGCAGTCCGAATTTGAGACACAAATTTGAGACGAAAAAACACTTTGATCTTGTTTCTCCATGCTACCAACACGACAATCACAATAAACAGTAACACGCATGACAACTTCCAAACACTATCCAATTTAAATGTGCTGATCATCATCAAAACAGACACTTCACTTGTTATTTCGCCTTGTCTTTTTCACTTTAACAATGACCAAAGGACGAGAAAGAGATCGCTTTTTGGGGCGAGAAACGACAAACCTTGCCTCTCTGTCACGATGACGCGATAATTCTCTTTTAGCAGCTTCGATGACATAAGGATAACACTTTTCACGCTGACGTGCCATCTTTTTCAAGGCAGTCATAGTAGCATTGTAATGGTGACCGTTGGTCATAGCAAATAAAAGAAACAAAACTATTATTGGTTGCAAAGTGAGCTAAAACATGAGTGTTATCAAGACAAAAATGACAATG
Source organism: Montipora capricornis (assembly GCF_036669925.1). NCBI lineage: Eukaryota > Metazoa > Cnidaria > Anthozoa > Scleractinia > Acroporidae > Montipora > Montipora capricornis. The sequence goes on from NC_090896.1 coordinate 34,010,128, forward strand.
AAAATCATGAAAACCACGTGATGAAGCAGTTTTTGTAGAAAAATGATGGAGACTGATTTGCATAATTGTGTGGTGCTTGATATGCCCTGTACTACTTGTTACTCTTTCAAAGTCTTTTACAAACTGATTATTTTTCAATGCAGTGTCTTTTATTTTACCAATTTATCTAGTAATTTTTTGGTTCCAAATGAAGCAGCACCACCCAGGACTCCGGTTGCCAATGCTCCCAAAGCCGGAATGAGAAAAGGAAGAATTCCCCCTCTTTGCCCTCTCCCTCTTTGTCTTCTCTTTTGTTCCATTATAAATTGAGCTACTGACAACAGATCGCCAGATATACCTTTTCCTTTTTGTTTTTTATTTATGTAATTCTGAAGGAATTGTCTTCCTTTTCGTCCTAATATTCCGGTACCCATATCGTACAATGGTAAAGCGGCTCTTAAAAGAGCTTTTTTACCCAGTGTTTTAGCTAATTTTTCTGCGTCACCGAGTATTGCGTGACTTATCAATCCGCGTCCACGTTGTCTCTTGGCAGCTTGCATCCAAGAAGAACTAGCTTTACTACTAGGTCTTTTGAAATTTCTTAAAATCCGCTTCTGTATAAGCTCTTAACATAGCTGCTTTACGACCCGGCATGGGTTCTCCAGCATGTTTTCCGTGTAAATACCATCCACCTAATGCCTTATGCCACCTAGTTCTCTTGTTTCCCTCTCTAATCGCTCCTACTCTTTGTAACATAGCACGAACAGAATTAGGTCCTGGCGGATTTGTTGTTTTTCTAGTCGAAGGTCTTATGCTAGTTAAAAATGCTCACTTCCTATTTGTCATGTCGGAGCTCTTCTTTTTGGTGGAATGATGATCGTATTCAAATCTGGATTGAAAATGGGTAAATCTGACGCTTTTCTTTTTCTGTTATTCACATTTTTGTATGCTCTATGCACAGCCCTTCTACACCCCCAACACCGACATTGTCACCAGCTCTTTGTGCTACTTGGGCAAGAAGTTCGAGATTACTAGGTTGTCGTGTCTTAGTTTTCTTAGTTCTAGCACCACCATATTGACCATAAGGGTCGTAACCATTTCCATAAGTATTTCTTTTATTCCCGCTTCCTTTTGTAAGATTCTATTTCCCAAATAATCTTCTTTTCCCATCTTTTTCTTTTCTTTTCTATCTTAATTGTCTCCTCCTTATTCTCAATTGACAAACTGCCTCGGCTCCTTTAAACCTTCTCCCTCTTGTGTCGGCAAAACGAATGAAACAGGAGAAGAAAACATTTGAATTTATTCTTTTCCATGTCAATCTTTCAGGCGAGTAATAATAATGATCCGTCAGCGGATTGAAGGGAATCATTTCCAAATTTTGAGTTCTTTCTTTTCCTACCATTTCTTCTATAACGAAGTCACAATCCACAAGAATGAATTGAAAAGAACTGGGGGAAATTTCACTCCAAACTGAATGATCGTGTCTTCTAGCTATTTGAATTGCTTTACCATCTCCACTTGTGGCATCTAAACGCACTCCTATCACTTCTTTTCCTTTCTTGAGCACTGTAAAAGTGCACGATGAACTATTTATATCTTGCATGATTTTCGATACTTTTTGTTCAGTGTTCAAGAGTCCTAAGACCCTTGCCATTCTCTTATCTACTTCTAATTTATTTTTTCCTATATCCATCTCACTTTTGTGTTCTAAATAATTGATTTTAATAGTGAATTTACTCTGAACTTCATTGACCTTTTCTACAAACTCGCCAAAAGTAGCAATCTTTGATTCTGGCAAGTATGTTTTAGTAGACGAAGATGAACTCTCAATAAAAGTGAAATGTGGATTAGTAGGGTCTCTATCACTTTCTAATATATTTTTGAAAGTAGACATGTCTAAACACATTGAATCGACAGCAACCTCATAATCGGTCATATAATGACACGGTTTTTGAATGAAATTAATGGTTAATCTACCATCTTCGTCCGTTGTTCCTTTAAAATTCATAAATTCAGGTCTAATGAAATCATCTCTTCTTCTTTCCATTTTCTTTTAATAAATTTCAAACCAATTATGTCGTGCTTTTCTAAAATAAAGACTTACAGCTGTCGCTCCTGTATAAAACCTAGGTCTTTTCTTACTCGATCCAGCGACGCTTTCTACATCTACTTCCAATGAATCGGTGAAGACACTGTTGATTTTATGCATTTCCCTCTCTCTTTTATTCTGATGATGAACGACTTTCCCGTCTGCTGAATTGATATCGATAATTGACAAAAAAAGATGATCTTCTCTTTTCTCATCAGAATAAACAGGAGAAAGAGAAGTCAAATTTAATACAGATAATTTCACCATCTCCACATCTCTCGACACCAAATCTTTCAAAGGTCTATTCACGAATTCAAAATTTTTCATATCGTACTCCCCTTTTAAAGTAGTCTTGACTTTTTTCTCTTCCAAAAGCTCTACACTACGGTGTATCTGAAATTTCTTCTCACCACTTTCGTCTTTTATTTCCATAATTTTTTTCTAGTTGTAGATGTGGTGAAGACTTGTGTGGATTTAATTGGAATTAATCTATTTACTTTTACAGCTAATGTAAAAGAAACAGAAATATTTTGTAATCCAGTATCAAAAACAACATATTTAGTACCCTTATACACAATATTAGTAATGTTAACCTTTGATTTATCAGAATTAACAAATTCACCTAAAAGATCAAATTTACTTTTTGTATCTAAATC
>NC_090896.1:34027851-34030351 GCF_036669925.1 Montipora capricornis
AACTGTGACTTCATGATCAGATCAATCAATTTCTCAAAGTTTACTTTTTTCTCTGTTGTTCTATTCAATCCTATCCCTCTAATCTTGAATTTAGTGGCGATCTTTTTACCCCTTTCTTCAGAAAAAACATCATAACCATAATGTTTGGGTCCACCACTACAATATCTTGAAATGACACAACTTTCATCATAATCTTTTTCATCCTCTAATACGTTTGTTAAATCTCCTAAATACTCTCCTAATTCAGGTTCAAATTCTTCTTCCTCTTTCGAAGAAACGAAAAAAACACTGTCAGTATCCATATACAAAACTCTTGATTCTAATTTCTCAAGTAACTCGTATAAACGCAAACGCGCATAAGCAGTTACGAAAGCAGCCTGAACTACATTACCCTTACGATTAGGAATTGTACAATCACTCTTCTTGTACCCATGACATAAGATAGTCTTTGAATTGAGAATACGAAAAACTCTTTCTCTCATTGTTTCATCAGTCACAAAATCGAAAAATTCCTTTGGTTCATGAGTTAGACGAGTAATTCGTCTATCAAGATTTCTAGCCCAAAACCCCCAACAAGAGTTAAGCAATATCTTAGAGACAAATCTCATCACCGGATCCTTTTTGATCTTATCATATTCTAACTTTATCCCCTCATGTTCTTCATATCTTTCGATGTAAATTTGTTTGTCTTCTTCACTCTCACAATTTCACGGCCAACCCGAATTCTCTTGTTTTACCTTCAAAAACTTATCAACAAAAGGAGCGAACAACCCTTTTTCACTCCCCCGATAATCCCAAACTTCAAAAATTTCTAAGATTTCATATCCCATCCTAACAGCTTTGTAAACTTCTACAGTCACCCAAACAGCCTCGATTGATCTCTCATCTCTAGAATGAGAACAAATAGAAGTAAAATTCTGTTCTCTTGCACATTTACCACAAAGAGAAAAAATTAATTTCTCACCCCCACCCTCTGTTTCAAATCTTTTCGGTAAAACAGGATGAAATAAATCGTCAGGAGGTAAAACACGACATCTCATAACACCAAAATATTTATCTACTGAATAATCGAATTCGTTAGGATGTCCTCTGATAATAACTGGATGACCCGTAGGAAACTTTTCTTTTTTCATTACACTAGGGTAAAGAGAAGTAAAATCGTCAGCCTTAATACAATCTTTAGTCAGATCACACTCCTTAAACAAACAAATTGCTTCAGTTCTCCCCCCAAAAAGTGCTTCACGAGGATTAATCGGAGCTCTCAAATCAGTTAAGTAAGGATCTATCATTTCTAAATGATCTCTTACTTCTACATCGTTCTTCATCATCTTATTCCATTCACATTCCCAAATGTAATGAACATTGTAACCCTCATTTTTTAATCTTGCGATTCTGTCTTGTGTCTCCATTCGAGTCAATATCATTTTTTTCCAGTAAAAAAAGAAACATAATCATTAGAATAACACTTATTACACCCATGAACATTACATCCCAAAAATTCCAAAACATCGTTAGATTCTTCATGATACCCGTCCACCCTCACCATTTTTTCTCCAACTTTAATTGATCGTTCCCCATTACCTTTTCCCGAATACTCTAATTCTCCTGCATAAAATAACAAATCCTGATAAATTAACCACGTCTTCGCATTTTAGATTGAGTGTGATTCTTACAATAATTATTTTTGGGTATTAAACCTATCTTGAATGGAGGAATGGTACTTCTCCACACCAGATTTGTGAAACTTGCTGCAGTGCAGTTCTCAATACCTATGTGAAAACCAGTGATCTCATACATGGCTTTCCAAAGACTCAACCAACTTAATCTCAAAACATTTACGTCATCTCTACAATAATCGAGTAATTCTTTTTGGAAATCCCAATCACCGATTTCCTCATTAAGATACTTTCTCCCCTATTCAAGATACCATTCTTCAAACTCCTCAAACTTCTCTATAGTATTTCCCAGAAGAAACTAGACTTTCCTCCCCAAAAAATAAAAAATCGGTAAAATCCTCCATACAATTTTCCCCAACAAACACTCTTTCTTCACCACTCTCGAACTGAAAGACAATTAAATTGGGAACCAAGACATGTCTATCATTCTCCTCATCATAAACCTTCATAGTTTCGATATCCAAAAAACAATACTCCCCTCTCTTCAAATCTAAACGTGACTTCAATTCCTTATCTGAAGGATTCAAAGGTTGTAAATAGCAAAAATGATGTCGTAAGTCAACAAGTCTTTTACAGACAGAACATTTAGACATGTAACACTGGTGTTCAGAAGACGAAGCATAAGCATTTTTACCCGTACTAACCCCATTCTTAGCTTTCAAATCACGTCCACATTTTCTACAAGCAACTAAATTCTCACAAACACACGATTTAGATGAAAACTTAATAGATTTACCTAAAGTCAAATGATTATCGAAACATTCTCTACTCTTAAAAATTCTAAAGCAAGAAGGACACTGAATTACTTCTCGTCCTTCTTTGTC
>NC_090896.1:34033285-34038285 GCF_036669925.1 Montipora capricornis
TCGTCAGTCGTGTTAGCGTGAAAATGCTGGTTGGTAATGATTGTTTTTTTAATTCTTTATACAAATCTGGCAGATTTAAATGCTTTTGCAAACTTCGTATTGTTTTGTTTATGAGTTTTGTTTTGTTTTGTTTGTCATTTGAGAAATTGTGTGGTTCCAGAAAATATCCATACTCCTCCTACGGAGGGTTACGGAAATCCGAGGGGTAGAGGGGTCTGAAAGAGGCAAATTGTCCGAAGGGGAGGGGGTACTAAGAGCTTTTTTTTCCAGAGGTTTGAAATGCGATCGCATAAACACTTACGTACTTTTCCAATTGATTCTTCAAGGTAACCAAGAAAACTGGAAATTCAATTCGTTGAAATAAACGTAAGATTCCTTCTCATATATTTTCCACTATTATTCCGCCGCCAGACGACACAGATAGCACTGAGAAACTCTCCTGAGCAGCATGTTCGACGTGAAGTAAAAAAAAAAAAAAGGCTGACTTTTAAAGATCTTTAAAGCTGTTTTTAGCTTAAACGCATCTGTTGCTTTTTCAGATGGCATTATTTGTGCAGTCAGTTGATTGAGATCATTGATTATACTCATGTTATTCCTGTTCAGTACAAAATTTCTGCGAATTTCAAACCTTCGATAACCAGGTTATGAAAATAGTTTCATCATTATCCGTGTAGTTATGAGTTTGTAAATGTTAGCAAAGTCGATAATTTCAGTACCATAATTTTGTCCTGCCGTATTTGAAGCCGTCGACGGCGATGAGAGACGGCAAAGGTTTCATTTTGTTGTTTAGTTACGGATTGAACTTGAAAAGTACGTTTCACACATGAAATGTGACACTAGTTGAAAAATCCTAGGGAATAAAAAATGTACTGTCATTTACAAACTACAGAGACAAAGCACATAACTTTATTGAAGTGTTCTTGGTGAATGACAAAAATTTAAGCGACCTTTGATAAACAGCTGTTGAAAAAAACATGTTGCGTGACGGCTCATGATTCCCACTGATAAGCGAAGTCAGTTCACAGCAACACACACGAAAAATAATGTAAACAGTATGGTTCACAAATTATACTAAGTGGATAAAAATTACACCCGCAACATAAAAAAATATCATGGACATTAGCACTGAGGTATTTTCCCGAGTTTTGCTGTGACAGCAAAAATAACTCTGCAATAAATAGTTTCCTGTGTGTGCAACATAATTTGATATGTTGTTTTTACTACGCATAAATTTAAACTTCGACTGGGTTACAAAACGTATACAATAGACTTAAAATGGCGCCAACTTTCAGTTCTTTTTTTGATTTTTACATGAATTTACTTCTTTTAATTGAACAGAGAAAAGGTCAGCTAGTTGCCAGGACATTAAAGGGTTAAATAAGCTCAGTTGTTAGTTTCAACATTTCAAAGCATCTGTGAATACGTCTAGAATTTCCACGGTCGTTTTTGAGAGAATGAAATTTTTATTACAGCTCTTATTACAGTCTCCTTTTTCCAAGGGGTATGGGGGTCCAAGTGCAAAAATCATGGAAATTGCTGGGGGGGGGCGGAGTAACGTTAACCCCTCTGGAACGGAAAATCCAGTGGGGTGGGGGGACAAACTGGAAAAAACCCTCCGTGGGGGGGTATGGATATTTTCTGGAACCACACATTGTAAGTCAAGGACCAATTAAACCTTGCACATTTTCGCATCGTTCGTACAGTTATTTTCAAAGATTGACTCCTGCTTCTGTGATGCTGCATTGTGCTTATCCTCTAAAGCCCTTTATCCTTGAACAACGAAACTGGTGAGTTTGAGGTTTACATGTTCGATTTTCAGAGAACTTTTTCGAAACTCAAGGACAAAATGCCCGCATACAGCTGCTGAGCAACAAAATATTAAGCGCTTGAGGCCCTGATTTTTTTGTGTATCCACATTTCCAGAAATCGAAGAATACAAGATTAGTGTCCCATGAACATTTGACAAAGAAATTAAGAAATTGCGTTTTTTTTCCATCAAAATGGGGGGTCAACTTATACACGAGTAAATACAGTAGTTAAGAAGTTTATACTATAAGAGAGAGAAGGAACTGAACAGAACGTTGAAAGGAATAATCTAACCGAACATTCATATTTGCAAATTATATAGCATAGCCTAGAGCTAGTCTCGTTAGCTATTGATCATGTAAAACCGCGATATCAAAAAGTGTCAATAATAATATGAATATTAGTAATCATATTTACTTTATTTAAGTCTCAAGGATATTTATCCGAGCAAGAGTGCTGTACTAATTGGGGAGACTACAAATCAACTGAAATCAGAAGAAGCCAAATTAATGTTGTTTTTGGAGGAGAGGAGAAAACAATTAAGAGTTCCCCAGGAAAAACTCTCTTGGATCAGAATGGAGACCCTACCAGGAATCAGTCCCAAGCCACAAAAGTGGAAGGCGGGTGCACTTAGCAATGCGCCAGCCCTACTCCAGTGCCAACAGATGTTGATTTTTTAACCTTTAATTAAATAGGAAAGCCTAATAAGATTGGAAAACAGAAAATATCACAGTACCAGAGGGGATGTTCAAAGATCCTTGGCCAACTTAAGCAGAAACGGTAGCAGTTTGGAGATTCCGTCTTGAAGTGCAGAAGTTTCCTCCGCCATCCAGGCACATAAGACCCGCACTGAGGCTGAAACCAGCTGGCTTCGTTGGAGATCAGCTTCCTTGATTGTCGGCAACACTTTGGAGGAAGTGGATGATGGAGGCCATTGCCTCAGTGGCCAGTGAATAAACTTTTGGGAGTTTACCACTTAAAGTCTTCGGCAAAGGACTTTCAATTGAGGAGTTGAACGCTTCACTGTTTACAACAACAAAATTAATTGCTTCCTCTAGGATTCTGTAACAACTGACCAAAACAGCTCTTCTTGGAACGATATTGTTTAAAGTGCTCCCATCCAATATCATCCTTATCTCAATACAAGCGATAGTTGTGCTTAAAATCAACAGATCCGGCGATCCATGTTGAATACGCCCAATAATTAAGTTCATCCCCACAAGTTCAATCAGCAGAGAAACCAAAACGATGGCCGGATCTCTTTCGTGGGAAGAAACTTTTGAGCGCAATACTTCTGCCACGCCAATGCATATGTTATCCACCCATTGTAATCTTTCAGTCTCCACGAACGAGGATTTCTCCACACTGGCCAAAAAAAGAACGACATCATTGCAAAATTCGAATTTTGACTTGTCTTCTGCTTCTTTAAAACGCTGCTCAAAGTCTCTAAGAGGTCAAGGAGTATCTCTCTATCTTCTTCCCACAAGCGAGCACCATGTATTCCATTGTTCACCATGCAAACAACAATATCAAACGCTTTCTTCGAATGCGCACATTTCATATCCCTTGCCATGTGACAAATGGTTGAAAATGTCTCTTTGTCGGAAAGATAGCGGCATCCTGTCGACGAAGAAGCCAGAGAAATAAGTATTTGGTAGCAATCAGCCGTGATAGAATCGCTTTCGCTTTTCTCCTTGTTCGCTACGGCCTTCAAGATCAATGGAATCTTCGAAATCATGTCCGGATGGAGGAGAAATTCTTCATCTGTCGCAAAACAAGCGAGAATAGCAAAAGCTAACGAACGGTAAACGTCATGGGGACATTCCGTGGGTAGTCTTCTCGAACGCAGCAACCGGTTGATGAAATTGAAACCAATCGCTTCGAAAAGTCTTCGGCGACCAAAACTCTCCACAGAGTTTGAGTTGACAATTTTTGTAACCAGAAGCAGCGCTGCGAATCGTTCGCTGTCATTTCTAGCCGAATTGATGGCTAAAATACACTTCTGAAGCGACAAATTTGAGTCACTTTCAATGACGCTATGGCTTGCTTTCCTCTCCATGATATCGCAACGAAGGAATGAACAGATCAGCTGAAATTCTAGCGTCCTCAGCTGGTTGCATTAGCCAATCACATGGTGCACTGGGTGAGACCACGCGTTTTTGAGAGGCGAACGGCAACCGGAAGTGAAATACTTGCTTTGCTACTCATTCTCAATTTTCGAATTCCCCATAATACACTTTGTTTGCCCCCCAAATTTTGCATAAACCATTGTTTTCAAATGCTCTTGGGAATATGCAGAGTCCCCAAGAGCGTTTATGCAAAATTTGGGGGGCAAACAAAGTGTATTATGGGGAATTCGAAAATAGAGAATTGCTATTAGGGAAATAGTCAAAACAATTGTACACGGACAGGACCCACCATACATCGAAAAAGACGGTGGTATCTTTTTGAACCCCATCCCTCCCACTTTAAAAGATGATCTCTTGGTTGTATAACCCCCTCCCTATCAAGAGTAAGCACTGACGAGAAGATTCAAACCTCGCTATGCTGACTTCCTATCAATGCAAGCCTCATGCAGACAGACTATTAATGCCTCATTTCCAGCATTCAGGTCAATAATTTTTCATGAGGTTCATCAGGTAGGTAGTGTCTTGTATACCACCCCTCCCCTTAAAAACAAGGTGGGTCCTCGTCGAGTAAACTTGTTTTGACCACTTCCCGAAGTATTTTCTCCATTAGAGATGATTAGTATAAAAATCTGGGAGACACCACTGTGTTGGCACGCGAAATGTTCTCTTCCGGCTGCCGTCTGCGTATAGATCGTTTCACTGTCACGCAATAAAAAAATAAATCGAAAACCATCCAGTGGAAAAAGTCAAGAAGTCGTGATGTTGTAGAAGATAAATGAAGAAGACTCTTCTCCAAGTTTTAGGCCTGTGCGTTTCCCCGAACTTCAGATATTCGTCGAAATGTTTCGCAGAAATTTATAGAGCCTAGTATACACAACAGGGCTGAATAACGTCTGCGCATGTGCAAGCTGTCATGGCGCGATCGATTGCGTGCGGCCTAAGTACCACAACAATTCTTATGAAAATGGCGGCGTTTTCGAAAATTCCGTGTAGATCCCGGTGTTTTGTAAAAAAGGAGCGTTTAACTGAAAACGGGAGCTTGACGTTTTCAGAAGAGGTCCGTCG
>NC_090896.1:34048285-34053285 GCF_036669925.1 Montipora capricornis
TTTTTGTTGTTTTCCTGCTAATCCTGGACAATCCACTTTCTAATTCCTATTATTTATGAAAGAAACTCTTCTTTGTCAGTTCTACCGGCTGATGAACGACAGCACTGCAGACGCCGAGACTCAGTCTTGCCAAAAAACCTAGAGTAAGTCTTTTTTGAAAAATATTTGTTTTTCTTGATATATCCTTTTGTATGTGCTTGTGTTTTTTTCTCTGTGGTCTTAAATTTTAATGCGCTGGTAATCTAAGACACCGTTCCCAGAAAGACCATGTAAGTATCGATAAATAAGTAAGTAACTTTATTTCAACTCGGGTTGATGAGGCTGATTAGGCCCCTAGCAAATACATGCTAATAAGCCGAGAAAAGTGAAATAAATAAATAAAAATTGTGTATGTATATATACATACATACATGATCAATTAATAACGAACATTATAACTATATCAATAAATAAACAATCCTAACTCTTAAAATTATTACACTGAATCATAGAAATCTGTACATTACAGATGTAGTTGAATTTTCGTTGAAAGTAATTTATCCGGTAAAGAATTCCACACTTTGGCACCAATAAAAGTTGTAGATTTTAGGCCAAAGTTTGAAGTTTTCTTACGTGGGACAACTAGCTTGTTGGTACCTCGCAAGCACTTCACATTATTACGTACGACGAACAAGTCACTTATATATCCCGGTAACATACCGTTAATAGCTTTAAAAATTAATATGGCAATGTAAAATGACCGTCAAATTTAATTTCTTTTTTTGCAACACTTCATTTTTATCTGTCATTTGCTTTCCTTTACAGAAATGTACCAAATCGATGGGACAAAATTAGCTAACACTGGCAGATATGAACTTTGCTTTTCATTCAGAATCATTTCAGTATTATCGATCGTAACTAGATGGAGAATTTCAAGCTGTGTTCTCTTCCAATAAAACAATAAGTTCATCCTCTGAAATCAATCTTTGATTGTAGCTTTGAAAAAGCATATCTCTTGTCTTTCTTGAAGAAGTCATGATTCAGTATTAAGAAAGAAGACAAAGAATCAAAACTGCTGTACACTATGCCGTAAAATCACTGACGCGGCATGTTAACGCCCCGTTAACGCAAACAAGTCAAGTCTCCACCCAGTTTCACCTCGGCTACTTGGCGTCCGTGTTTGCACCCACCCACCGTGTTGACAAAAACGTCTCGTGCTCTAATGGCTCACGAATAAGCTCACGAAAGAAGATTCACAATGCGCATGACAGTAAAGTCGCTCCATCACTCGCTCCATCAGCTCCATCCAATGTATCAACCAACCTCGTTCCCAGGGTCTCTTGAAAGCCGAGTAGACCCTGGGAACGAGGTTGTGTAACTGTATCGTAAACATGGCCGACGTGCCTTTTGCAGCAAAAGACGGTAATGACAAAGAAGAAGTTGAAATGCAGATTACAAAGAATTAGTGTTATGTTGCTCAAATGGCCAGTTTACTTGGCCATTTACATTTCTGCTCTTTAAAAAAGTGTGCAACTTCGACAGGTGGGTGCAAAACTGTAAAATGGTCTGTTCAGAAATATTATGCACTGTTTGTTTGACATTTTATGATCGCTTCCATTACAGTACATTGCACCATTGTTACCTTGGTTCCAAACGACCTGTTTATGACAAAAAATTGAAGTATGTGTATTATTATTATTATTATTATTATTATTATTATTATCCCTCCAATAATAATAAATTAATGTAATCCTACTTAAAGATTGTGGTGTTAGTATTGATTGTTTTGGTCCCCACAGTTCTTAAGAAATTCTTTTTGTTGCTAAGGGCCTCTTCTTCCATTATGTCACATTGTACAATCTACAGGCATTGTGTTCTTGGAAAATAATCCTCAGATCCAAATTTGTTTAAATATTGGAGTTAGTTACGGTTACATGTACAGGTTCTAAGCACTCTACATTGTTTTTTTTTTTGTTTTTACCAGGTTCCAACATAGGAACACATGTTTACCATGAAAAAACTTCTGGCACAGGTACTTGTTTCTTTTTATCCTAACTTTTGATTATTATTATTACATGTACCTTGGCTGAACTGAGAACGTTTAGAGTTAAAGTGCTTTCCAAGTACAGTCGAACCTCGATTATCCGGACTCATTGCGACTGGGCAAAATAGTCCGAATAATCGAGGGTCTGGATAATCGAGAATATGAATATTAATGAGGAACAAAAACTGATTACATTAAGAAAGTGACATTTAATCGTGAAACAAAACATTTGCAAATCGTTTGGAAAACAATATGGTCTACATCTTCACTGTCCGTTTGGGAAACGTCATGATCTTTTCCTTACTCTTGCGGATATCAGAGATCTGCCATTTACTAACGCTATATTCAGCTGATAAATTGGTTCCTTTTTCTTCTTTCTCTAATCGCAAAATTATAGCCTGTTTATCTTTTATTGAAAGAACGGATCGCTTACGCCGCAAGGACATGATGATCGTGAATGAACATTCGTGATGTAGTGTAGCTTGTTTGCCGAACGAGCTAATAGAGCATAAAATTTCACTTAGCAACAAAGTAACTCTAAGCCAATTAGAACTCATTCAAAAGTTCTGCATTAGTTACGACGTGTGCGGTTGCTGCTTTATTTTGCTTTTTGAAAGCGAAACAAACTTGCCTTTACTTCACTTTTCAATGCTGTGGTTTTAAAAAGAATATGGCTACGGACATTGATCATGAGTAATAAATATTCATGGCAAAATTAGGACCAGAGAAAAAGTCCGTATAATCGAGAAATCTGGATAATCAAGGTCCGGATAATTGAGGTTTGACTGTAGTATAAAGTGACTGAGAGCATTGATACTCCTTCCTGGATGGGATGGTAGGCTATCATAGGGTTAGTACAAGTACAAGAGGTTACGTTTATGCAAACATTAGAGCTGTGTGTAGCACTTATATTTCAACAGAATTAACCATGAGAGGATGATGTGAAGTGCTATTTTCTACCCATGTAAACCATGTGAGAATTAGCCCTACTAATGGAAATGAGCCCACACAAGGACAGAGAAAACTCTGACTAGTGTGGAAATTTAACTCACAACCTTTGGGTTAGATCACCACCGCTCTAACGACTGAGCTACAAGGTCAGACGGGAGCCTGTCGTGACATGTAACAGTAACTAACTCCAATTAAACAAATTGGATCAGACGATAATTTCCCACCTTGGTCAGAGTTTTTCCTCTGTCCTTGAGTGGACCCATTTCCATTAGAGACTGGTCATTATTTATCAGGGGGGGGGGGGGGGGGTAACCTTTTTTATGGATGGCTTAAAGGGGGGCCATTAAAAATTATGCGAGCGTTTTGCCAGCAAAAATGTTAAAAGCTGCATCTGGATGCTATCGACAAATACAGCCTATTGAAATAGCTTTATACAACAACTTTTATTAACACTTACAAATCAGCATCTTACAACATTGATGTTACTTCTACTGTCAACATGACCAGCACCATCATCATCATAGTCAAGGCTGTTGCCTAACAGGAGCCCGGTAGCCTGGGGCTCCCAAAGAATATCTCTGGGCGCCTTAATTTTTCACAGCAACACCTTTCACTTCATATGTTGGGCTCCTAAGTTCTCAGCGTTTAGCTCTGAGGGCCCCTTTAAAATTTTCTTAGGCAGCAGCCTTGATTGTTGTTGTCCGCAGCATTTAATATCATCGTCCTTGCCATCATCACCATTACGATTGTTCAGTGTCATCACCACCACTGTCAGCATCATCATCAATATCATCATTGTCGTCATCACCATTGTCATCAATGTCAGCATCATCATCAATATTATTGTTATCATCATCACCATTGTCATCACTGTCAGCATCATGGGCATTATCTGGTTCTAGGTTACTTTTTCCTTTTCTTGGAAAATTATCTACATACATGTATTCACTAATCAAGTTTACAGCTTCAGTAGATAGTTGTCTATCTTCATATATAAGTTGTAGATGTTTTACTTGACACAATGATAATGTCGTGACGCCACAAAATTTGAAAAAATCGCATCACCGGCACGAGCAAAAAATTGCTAGTGTAGCCGCGGCTTTAGCCCTGGCAGTACATGTACATGACCAGTGCTCATTTATACACCTGGATGGGGAGAGGGAGCCAGGAGCAAAGTTCCTTGTTCAAGGAAATAACGCAGCATACAGAGCAAGACCTCAAAGTGGCATCCTTGGGGTTGGCGTTTATTGAGTTTTGAGCATCTCTAATGCAGCATTTATTTTAAGGCAGCATTTATTTCAAAATCATGTAATGTAAATCACTGACAACCATAATTACAGTAGATCATTTGTTCAAGGAAACAACACAGCAACTGGTATCCTCTGGTGCACTGACCACAATATCACAATGCCTGTATGCTTAAAACTTGTATGCCATACTTACTCGATCAAACACAGTGGCATTTATTAAATTTTGATTTGGTTGCCAATGTGGCATTTATTTCAAAGTCATGTTTCTTAAATCACTGACAAAAATAATTATTACGATGGTAGATTGTTTGTAAATACTGGTATTACCTAAAATGGAAACATGTTTATTAAATTTCCAGAGAAAGGTCAGCCTTTTTATGCCGGCAAAATTCGGCCTCGACAATGCAACTACTCATTGCGAAAATTCTGAAGAAAGAGCTGCAAAGTATGGCCACTTCGAGCTTAAAAACATCTTCATACAGGAAAATTAATTTCCAAGGCTGGTTTAGATTACCGAGTTGTAATGTGCATTTGTTTTTTTCTTACAATCCTTGAATAAACACTGCCTTCTTCTGATTGGGTGCAGTATTTATTTGAGGGTGGTGTTTATCTGTACTTTTTCTTTCATCTATGGTGTTAAATGAAGGGTGGCTTTTAATCGAGTAAAAATTTAATATGGTAATGCTAAATTATGTGCATTTGTGCGCAATCCATCCTATGTATTGGTATATGGTGATCTATGCAAATAGCCAGATAGCACATTCTTGCTGTCCCTG
>NC_090896.1:34060785-34063285 GCF_036669925.1 Montipora capricornis
TAAGATCTTGAATGTTCTGTATCAGGTATCATAACAGATTCATTTCTACTCTTCTCAATGGCGGACAAAACTAAACTTTGTTACATATATTTTAACAAGAAAGCAAGCATTGACTTCAAAAAGCTTGACAAGCTGTCAGCGCTGGAGCCCAAGGTACAAAGTGAACATTAAGCTTCATTCCCTTACACTTAAAACAATTTTTTAGCTTACAATGTACAGTAGCCCCTTTTCATTGAAACTGCATGGAATGGCACCAATTTTCAGCAAAATTATTATAATGTCACAGTGTCTCCCTATCTCTACTCATTTACATGTAAGTATTAAATCTGCATTTTTTTACAGTTCAAAACAGGAATATTATTGTAGAGATTTATTTACTGAAGATGTTGTGGTAATTTGTACAATGTAACTGGAAATAAATTGGAGTGCAAGATCTAATGGGACCTGCACTGTATGGTTCTTTTATAGTGAGCCACACTAGACTGGGCCAAATTTAGGCCATTAACCTTTCACCCCACTAGGTTTCTCCTTTGAAAAGGAAAATCGTCTGGCATTAGGCAAAGTAGAATCCATAGATGGAAAAAAAAGGTTTAAGTGTCTAGTCGTACTAGCGCTGGAGCACTAACCCGGGACACTGTAAACTGAAATTAACGAATATTAACGCAAGTCAAGTCAAGTTTTCACCTGACGTCACAGCAGCCATGTTGGTGCACAGAACAATAGAGAGAACGGTCTTTTGGGAATTTGACTTTATTATAATGCAAAACATGAGCCATAATTTGCTATTGTTTTGGGCACGAGCATGGCTGTCGCATCATGTGATTGAAAACCTGCATCTATAGGTACAAGGACGGAAAGGAGTAAAGAAGTCATGTAGGTGTTGTTAATGATTTTGCCCCTGAGGGGTTGCCCTGTTACCAGGTACATGTAAAATTGTCCTGCGTTTAATTAAGACAATAAATTCTATAGGTAGCTATTTGATACGGAATTTAAGGGGTCCCAAGAGGTGCCCCATTGACGAGTGAAATTGCCTGGAATTAGACAGGGTAAAATTTATAGGTGGCTGTCCTCAGGAGGTTACATTTTCTCATATTTTGGAACCTTGGCATAACCTCAAGTTCTATTATGATAATGCTGAAATTTTGTTTTGGGCTAGACTTTTAGATCCAAACTTAACCCATTCTCAATGCTTTCTCTTATCATGTCACATTAAATGGGCATCACAGACAGTAACTATTGATATTCCTGGTCCACCAAGCAAGAGACTTAAAAGGAATCTGTCAATCAACTCAAGGCAGGATATGGTAAGAGCTTCAAGACACAAATTTACATGTATGTGGTGAATCAGTAGGTTCCCCCCCAAGTCCCTCTAAATAATGATTAAAATTTCCAAGCTCTAATTACTCTTTCACTCCTCAACTGATCCCCATGTATGGGTAAAATTGTTTGGTGTTACACAGTAAAGTCTTTAAGAATCTTTCATGCAGAAGTTGTCAACTGTTTCACTCGTGAGCTAGCCCCCATATTGAAGTTGTAGTGATTCTGTAGGAGGGAAAGGATTAATTAACAATTATTCCATGAGTGCGCGTTGGATATGAGATGGTAAATAGCCAACGAGGCCCATAGCGCGGCGTTGGCTATAACCAGTCTCATATCCATCAAGTGCAAATGGAATAATTTTTTTATTAAATTCCTTTAACTCCAAAAATTTGGAAGTACGAAATAGAAGCGAAAAAAGCGTGAAAATCCGAGCGAAATCGAAAAAACTTCAGTTGATGAAGATGCGATTATGTCTAATACTTTGACGTCAGACATACATAGACTCACCACAAGAGCATTTCTTACCTTTTAGCATACTTCTAAACGTCGGAATTGATCCAAACTAATTCCACCAAAAAAATATTTCTTCTTTTTTGGCTTTATTCAGAGAGAAATTTCGCTTTCCGGTGAAAAAAATTAGCCTAGCAACGCTCAGCGCAATCATTTACCGTATAAGGTCAAACTAAGGTATATGAGCTGATGACCGAGATTGAGTGAACCAATCAGAACATGCGAAATGCATTATTTGAGGTTGAGAATTTAATAACTTAAATTAACCTCCAGCTGATGACCGAGATTGAGTGAACCAATCAGAACACGCGAAATGTTTTATTCGAGGTTGAGAATTTAATAACTTAAATTAACCTCCAGCTTACTGCATTATAGGTGGTAGTTTGGTGGTGTGGACACAGTGAAGAGGCATGGCCTTGGTCTCCAATGACAGGAGAGAAGGACAGAGCTAACTTGGTCATCTTTGGTGTGAATGGGTAAGTGACTAGTTCTTGATGAGGATGATGATCAGTCTGGGAGTCCCCACAAGTTGGTTATACCAGTGAACCTCTCACCAAATCTTCGTGTTGCAATGGTCTGTCAGAGAGAGCCAGACGACTTTAAAATTTTATTGTCATACAGCAGCTAAGGTTTGGAACAATTTTGGCAATACTGTTAAAGTCAAAATAAA
>NC_090896.1:34068285-34093285 GCF_036669925.1 Montipora capricornis
TGACAAAGGCTAATTTGGTAAGTCAGCCAAATTAACGAGTAACAATCTCGTAATCCAATCACCTAGCCAGACCCAAATTTTTACAGACTGAGGCCATACAAGAGCCACTCTTTTTATTTGACCATTTAAAATCTATTTCACTTTACCGGTATGTTTGTGATTTTGTCACAAATGAAAGAGGTGTGGTGAATACCTTGGCATGCTTGATGCTTGCTAAAATTGTGTCATCAATCAGTGAGCTAAGGAGTTGGTGACCTAAATATTGGTAGACAGACAAGGTGAAGGTCAGAAACACCTTGAAGACAAAGATTACCATAACACAATGCAAGATCAGTGAACCTTTTGAGCAGCACATCAGAGTAATAATTGCCACAGAGGCTTGAGAGTCCCAAAGCCAAGGGAAGCTTCAGTGTTGTAATCTTTCACCCCTGAAGAGGCCCCCAATGACAATAATATAATCTGGTATTTGACGGAGTAAACTCTTATCAGGGAAGGTTTGCGGGATCAAAAACTCTGGCCCAACCAACACTCAGGGTCTTTAAATAAGTGAGGAGAATGTGCTGCCTTTGTAATGACAGCTGCAAATGGTTATCGACTATCTAGTGTTCTCAGATAAGGGTAATAAACCATAGGCTCCGTCAAAATCCCTTCAATGTTTGTAACTGTCTGGGACGTACAAGAACCCACAAACTATTCACAAAAAAGTAGGGCATGGACTTCCCAGAGTTGTGGTCTGTCTTTTGTAGTATATCACGGTCGGGAGGGTAAATGCTTAGAGCTACACCAAGCTCTACTACAATCCAAGGGTAAATGATGATGATGATGATGATGATGATGATGATGACGAAGTGGCTTTGTTTAAATGCAGGTTCCACTTCTTATCCAATGGCATCCTGGTGATTCGGTGGTTCTTGTCTGCAGTGCTGATGGAGATATTCAGGTATTGTCCCCTAGAATGATAGTATACAACCGAACTGAATAAATAATAGAAAATTTTTGGTTATGAGAAAGGACCTTATTATCCTGCTTTTCTGGACTTACAGTACTGTATCTGGCATAAATCATATTGTAATGCTCTGTAAAACATCAAATATTTAGCTTGATAGTGAGGCAGGGAGGACAAAAACGATAGAAACACATTGGAATGAATGTGAACAATATTTGCATATCATCCACTTTGTGTTTGTCCCCTAAACCTCTCTTTCAAGCTGAATTTTAATATATTGAAAAAAAGGCCTGTTCAACAGGACGTGAACAATCATTGATCGGAAAATCAATATTGATCAAGTGATGCCAGTCATTGCCAAGTAGTTGATTGATATTTCTAATCGATAACCAATCACTGCTGAAGAAATTTGTGATTTCCATGGATAATCAATTTTTTATTGATTATCGATACCAATCGATTGTCTTAATACGAGGTATAAACAGAGTCCTGTTGAAAAAAAAGCATAAACAGCATCTGTCAATGAAAGGAACATGGAGGAATAACTGTTGATGTAACAAGGTGTGTCGCAGCTGTTGTTGACTTGTGCTCTTTGTTAGCACTATTTGAAACCAAACAAGCAATCAACTTACGTCAAACGTTCAAACTACATGTAGTGTATGTACGCGGGATGCTTACAATTTTTTTTAATGCCAATCAATGGCAATCAATGATTCATGACCACAATCACTTTTGTGTGATTATCAATCAATCATTGATTGGCCAATGCCAGTCAATGTCAATTAACTAACAGGGAATTGATTGGCATGGATTGATTGGTTGATTGATTTTCCGATCATCGATTTCAACGATTGTTCGCGTCCTGATTCAACTAGGGCCAAGTGGATTTTGTAGAATTGTTTGTTTGATTGGTTTATAGAGGTAATGGATGGATTGATCAATAAAATCATGTATGTTTTTGTAAAATTTGTTCTTGTACCTTCAAGGGTAGAATTTAGCTGTTGCCATTGAGACAGGCAAGTTACATTTCCCTGATGACATGGCTTACATATTTATGTTATTTGCAGGTGTTCGACATGGCGCTAGCTCCAGTTCTTATCCAACTTGTGGCAGAAAATCCTTCTCCAAAGCATACGCTGGAACTCAGGAAATTTTTAATGTGAGCTAGTCTAATATTCCCAAATGCACTAAATCCCCATTCTTTTTCTTAAGAATTAAAACTTCATTCTTAATAACTGTGCAAATATTAATCCAACTGATACCTATACAAAATGTCTGTATAATGCTCTTAACAAAAACCCTTAAAATGTGCAAGACATCAACCTCGTTTCCAGGGTCTCTCTTCTCTTTAGACAATGGAGGCAGAGAAGAGAGACCCTGGGAAAGAGGTTGCTAAGACATGTCTCTGATTCATAAATTCGTTAATAATTCGTGAGTGAAACAGCCTATCAGATCATCTAGAAAACGTCATGTATATAAGCTTTAAAAACCGCTAAACCATTCCTCATTAGAGTTGTTTAGAAGCATACTGATAAGGCTTAGCTTGTTTTACTTGTATGGGGGGGGGGGGGGGGGTACTTTGGGAATTTCTGGGTGGGGATGTGCCGCTGGGACCCTGGAACCCTTAGCCTATACCAGAGCTAGTTTCAGATGGATTTTGCTACCCTATACTAGAGTAAACTCTCCAAATCACTCCTATCCTAGAGTCACTGTTTTCCAGAATGTGGAATGTGTTTGAAGCCATTCAATAAAGTTGCAGGTGGTGTTTTATCGGGTCTAAGACCATTGGGCTTCAACTTGTGGTTTAAAACCTGATAAAACACTCCTGTTCATTTATTAACCTATTGACTTACAGGGGTTCCCCATTGACGAGTAAAGGACGAGTTTGGACATCAAAGGGTTAAACAGCACATAATTATTGCAGAAGGAAACATGATAAGATTTTTTGATGGTTGCAGTTATGTAAATAACTCAATCACTTACTAAAGGAAAGCCTGAAAAAATATAGATAAATGCATGGGTTTAGGTAGTTTCTGAAGAAACAGTGGTTCTGCCTCATTGGGAAAGTGAAACACAGAAATGAGTTTATCAACTGAGTCAACTGATATAATGGTAAATTGAAAGCTGACATTTCAAGCATTAGCCCCTTGTCAGAACCAGTTGTTGAAGGGCTGATCCCCGGACGAGAAACAGCAGTGGTCAGTTTACCATATCAACTTAGTTGTTAACCCATTGACTCCCAGGGGGCGTTAATAAACAGAGGAACGGAACGGACTATACCAGAATAAACTGGAATATGGCGGAATAACACCAGATTCAGACGAAACGAACAAGACTGGTACGGGAATATACCGGAACCAGCTGGAATGATACAGGAATGAGGCGGTATGACAACCAAATAAATCGGAATATAGCAGAATGAACCTGAAAATGCCAAAATTTTGTGTTTTAGTTCAATAGCGCCGACCAATTTTCGGTTTTTATCAGCTTTTATTGTGTCACATGATTCCATAAAGGAATTGCGCATGTTTTTGCCTTTTGTGACATTTGGAGCACTTCAGTCATGAGAAAAATTTTACAGGTATATCCATCGCTAAGTGAATAATTATTATTTGTTGTGGAATTAATATTTTTTTTGTGAACAAATACAGTAGCAAGAGAAACAGAATGTTATCCTAATTGTGTTTATCTATGGATCTTGGAGGCACCTTTAACCGTGCAAGTCAAAAAACCCTTTTATTTCATTCTGACAGGTTAATTGTATATTGACCAATCACAATCAAGTTCAGCGAACCACAAACTACTTACCGTTGCTGCTTGCCTGCTTCTTGTGACTGATATGTGATGGAGATATACATATGGAAATAGACTTGCGCAAACTGGAAAACTCTTTTCTCTTCCTGATTCGGTTGGCAATAATACCATTGAACCTGGATGCAGTGATCCTTGTTTGAAGAAAGAAGACTCAGAAGCACAGAAAAAATATTGATCGCTGATAATATATAGATATGAAGAATATTTTTCCTTTTCTTTCCGCAAAACAAAAAGTGATTGGACTACTTTGCAATTGTGAGAACATATCGTGACTTGTTCCAGCCTTGTTGCTACCCCTTTAATGTAAACTATTTTTTTCTTTCAGTCTCTCTATTCTGCATACTCATTCGTTCACAGTCTAGAATGATGAAAAAGTATGTTTTGTTCCTTTGTCTTTGTTTTGTTACTTTGTCTATGCTAATTAGCTTCATTCTGGTGTTCTTCTGATTCATTCTGCCTTGTTCTCAGTGGTACTGTCATTGTTCCGGTTTATTCCGGTACCATTTTTGTTCATTCGGTTTCAATCCGGTGTCATTCCACCTCATTACAGCATATTCCGGTATGTTCCATTCCATTCTGTTCCTGTGTTTAGTAACGCCCACTCCCGGGGGTTCCCCTTTGACGAATAGAATCATCTGGTTGGTCATATCCCCTTGAAGCCTGACTTTTTCAGGATTTCCTTCTGTAAAATTCACACCTGCAATGATCTTAAAATCTTTACATAATGTGGCTGGTATTTTTAACTGGTCACAGGTCATTGTTTTACCAGTACAGAAAGTATCCTAAACATTCATAAAAGCTAATCTTAGGCCTAAAATCTCACCAAACCTCCTGCTATGCATTCTAACAGTTTCATGATTAGCACTCATATTGGTGTACTAAAACAAGAAAATAATTAAATTTCTTGATTCATTGATTCCAGTAACATGGACTTGTGTAGTCATCTACCTTTGGTTTTAACCCTTTAAGCCCCGAGTTCCCCATTGACGAGTAAAATCGTCTGGCGTTAGACAGAGTAAAATCTATAAGTGCCATTTGGCACTATCGGGGCTGAAAGGGTTAAACGGGGACATAGTTTTCCCACGATGTTAGCTTAACCCTTTAAGCCCCGAGGGGTTCCCCATTGACGAGTAAAATCGTCTGGCGTTAGACAGAGTAAAATCTATAAGTGCCATTTGGCACTATCGGGGCTGAAAGGGTTAAGGGCTACCTATCTGCATAGTGTGACAAAGTACTTACATCTATTTTTGGTTAATTCAGTTTCTGTACAATGTTTTCCAGAAACCCAGTTAGGCTTGAGAGTGTATCTTGGTCATGTGATGCATCCCTTGGAAACATTGCAGACAACAGTATTGGTTGCTATGATAATTTGCTTATTTTGTTTGAGAGGTTGGTAAAATGTTTGTGTATGAATCTTTACTTTCAATAACACATTGGTTAGCAAATTGTTCTCAAACATTCAGCAAAATTGCTGGAGATGTCCCTGGTTGAACTTCTCGGCTGCACTTGTAATTTGCCACCTGGTTGTTGTGTTTTGTTCCTTTTCATTGGCCCTAAAAATTCCCTATGGGGGAGTGGTCAAGTAAGTATGTACATGTATGTACATGTATGTATGTATGTATGTATAAGTGAATGGGTTGTGACACTGGTATCCTAAGTGAATGGGTTTTGACACTGGTATCCTATAGACAAACATCCTCTACCAAGGCGTTTGTTGCCCTTTTTGAAAATCGTAAACAAACCAGCCCCTCAATATCTTGTCAATAACCTTGATCCCTAAAGTTTTCACAATTTTACATACCAGCTCCTAGAACTACATGTAGATAGTTCAAAGAGACACTCTATTATAAATTCTATGAAAGTTTTTGGAAGTCTCAGTCCCAATACTTATTAAAAACTTAGATGGAGTGTGAGCATTTATAGCTTTTCTTTTGCCTGCATTTTATTCTTGCAGTGATCATGATAATTTTAATGTTACAAGAATTTATTGATAAATGTATCGGGTTTGTTCAATTTACCTACTAGTTTGTTTATTTTTATTGACATGGATTTTTCCCTTTTTTTTGTTTCATTTTTATTTTATTTTATTTTATTTTATGGCATATCAGTTTTTACAGTCATTAATCACATTAGGGCTCTAATTAAGGTAGAATGCAGCATTTTTTTCTCTGTAATAATGTGCCCTGTGTTGTAGTTGTTGTTGTTGTTGATGACTTGATGGTATCCCTTATCCACCAGGCCTTGGTTGTTCAAAAGGTGGATAGTGCTATCCACCGGATTAATCATTGTCCAGCTGATAGAGCGGTTTTCAATAATTATTGAGTGTCGAAAGTAATTAGTGGATTGCTTTGGTTTTGCATTACTTTACTCAGTGATTGGCTCAAAGTTCTTGCACCACTTTTTCAACCAATCAGAAGTGAAACCAAAACCAATCATGGGTCGCATGTGCACATTTTCCCACGCTTTAATGTGTTAGCTACCAGGGCATGTGTAATTACTTTGAGTTTTGATTGGTTTACTGGATTGTCTCTGTCCTTTTTGATTGGCCAAAGTAATTACTTTGGTTTTGGTTTTACGACACTCGCTCTAAACACATTATCTTAATAAGAGTCTTAATAAGAGTCTTCATGCCAATGTGTTGTTACAGAGGCCCCCTGTGCCTTTTGAGATTAGAACTTGGTGTTCTCACTCATGGGAGACTTGGCACAGTTGAGATGGTATCTGAATACATGCGACATGATCAGCCTGAGGAGGTAATGTACTTACTGAACAAAGCTGAGTCCAGGATATAATATGTTGACTGGTATGTAGGGGAGTTAGTCGCCAGATCTACATTGTAAATGCAAATAAATCACTCCAGCTTCAGCAAACATTGTAGTTTGGTATATTTTATTTTTAATCATGCTCTTATATTTTTACTACGGTATATACTGGTCATTATACACATTCTGCTATGAGGGAGTTGGTGTTTAAGTGTATGACCCATCACATGCGCATGTGATGTTACAAATCTTTCAGGACAATAACTTTGCCAAGCAAGTATTTCTTGACTCCAATACAACTTTTCCTCTCGATAAATAATTGGCAAAATTAATTATTGACATTTTCATTATTCTTGTACACCACGTATATGGCATGAAAAGTAAACTTTGTTCTGGAAAATGGCAAATTGGTTCTCCTTAGGTGGAGAAATTTATATCCTAAATGTGTTTAGAGGCACTAACAATAACCATATATATTTTGGTGCCTACAATTTCTTCCAATTCTATAAGTAGGATGAAAAACATCATAGCTGTTGTGGAGTTGGACTGGCACTTGCATAATAAATCAATCTCTGAAAAACTAAGTCCTTGCAACTTTGAAACATTTGATATCCATTTTACACTTTACATTGTATCTTGTATGATCTCAAATTGAGCAATTTGATTTGTTCAACAGGCTGTCAACTTTCTGAATAGTATAAATTGGAATACAGAAGGCAAAGCATGTTTTGCTTGCTTGACACTCATCATGAATAACCTTCTGAAACTTCCACTTAATTCAGAGAGAGAAGGTATGAAAATAAGAGTAGTAACACATAAAACTCAATGCAATAATAATTCGTGGTATTTGTCATAGTTCACCCATGACGTAGCCTGTTTACAGCTGCCTGCTCTCGGCTTTACATGGGCTTCCGTGAAAAAGATGATAAGCTAGTAGTTGCTTTGCAGTGGGCAAAAACAACAACTGAAAAATCAGTCTTAGGCACGATTTGAATGCACAACCTCTGTAGCACTGGTCAGATTCTCTCAGAACAAATAACATTACTTGTCCACTTGTTACTTTTATTATTTTTTCCCTAAGTCATTATTTTCCTATGTGTGCAGAACAGTTCATTCTTTTGCCAAAAATGTTATTTAATTATTTATATTCTCAGTGATCTTTTTTCTTCTCATTTAGCAATAATAATTATTGTCATACTAATAAGTCATTTGGTGAACAACTGGTTTTTTCGGGTGGAAAAAGACTTCTCAGGTAGCACTGGAACTCAAGAACTCTTGATTTAAAGGGCATCACAAATTCCACTAGACCATGAAGGGAACTTTGCATCATGAAACTTTGCAACAAAAATTGGCTAAAAACACTTGACAAGATAATTTTTTGGTGCAGCCTTTTTTGGGAAACTGACCTACATGACGGCCTCTTTTTGGAAAAATTATGTTCTACTAACTATACAGTGCTGTATATTTTAAAGGTTTACTTGAGGAGACACTGGGAAGCTTTTATGCCCCCAGTCGACCATTATCAGATGCAACTGTGTTGGAGTTCAGAGATTCAATTAGCAAGCTCTCTAGACGATTCTTCCATCAATTGCTTAGGTACTGATGCCAAAGCAAATTCTCATGCTTCTTTTAGACCTTAATATTTGCATTTAGGGAAGAACCCATAGAGTACTTTGACTTTTGTCCACTGGGAAGTTCATTTTTTGTGAAGGTTGGGAGGCTGGTCTTGTAATAATTGAAGTTCCTGGGTCCACTTACAAGCCACTAACTGACTAGACTTGATTATGGTAACAAATCCAATTCAACCAATGCATTGACCCACTGACATGCAACTGACGTGTGCGCAGACTGTCTTTCTCCAGTTGTTTTTTTTTTTCTACCTAAAGTTTCATTCCCAGCAAAAGCTGCAGAGATGGGACAATTCGTTTATTTGCAAGACTGAGAGACATTATTCTTGAGGTTTGTTGTGAATGTAGATTACTCTGTTCTAGGTATAGGAGGTTTGAGAAAGCATTTTTACTAGCAGTTGATATTGGTGCCAAAGACCTATTCATGGTGAGTTGATGTTTCTTTGTTCATTACAGTGGAACCCCACCTTGCGGCCAACCTCGGTAATATGGTCACCTCGTTATTGCGTCCTCTGTTTTTTGGCTTGGCAAAACGGCCGTACATTCTTTTAGAATAGAAGACCCTTGTTAATGCGGTCACCCGTTAGTATGGCCAATGGCCACAATTTTAAATCCCAGGCAGTAGAATCCTTTATAATTTTACCCCCGTTAATACGGCTACTTGCGCTAAATTAAGAAAACCAAAACGCTTGTGACATGTCAATTTTATTGACCTTTGTTATTTACCACTGTAATCGAACAGTGGATTTACTTTACAAAGTACTGTCAGCAACACTCCTCCCTGTTTTCATTACAAACATGATCGTGACACTATAACATCCAGTAAGGCAAATGGCGAAGGGATTAAGTCATTGTCTTTCCGCCAAAAACACGATTGATACTTAAGTCTTTCGGTTACGTAATTACGGTAGCTTACGTTTTTTAGAAGCACAGTAAGTTGGGCCTGTTCTTGTTTTGATTTTAGGCTCCGAATGTACCGTACCGACAATTTTAAGCGTTTTACTTACTGAGCGAAGTTTCAAGTATTTTATACAATTGTTTTTTTACATTCCTGTTGTTTACTAAAGAGAAAAGTTGTGCTGGAAGTGCAAATGTGATACTTGTCATTTTGGCCCTTTAGTCATGAATTTCACCCTGCCCCAGTAATACGGCCACCCCGTTAATACGGCCAAATTTTTTCGGGCCTTTGATGACCGTATTAACGGGGTTCCACTGTATTTTGTACTTCAAGTATATAACTTAGATTTCTTTGTATGGTAAGTATGATGCTAGCAGTTCATTGATAATAACAATAATAACAACTGTACATGTATTGAATTGTCAATTTTATTTCATGTTGTGGCAGTTATTGAAATCAACTCATACCAAATCGTAGGTTGGTTTTGAGGAGAGGGGAAAACCAGAATACCCAGAGAAAAACTTCTTATTATCATATGCCCCGTAAGGCCCCGCGCACGCTTTCATTGCAAAACTATTGGGAAAATGCCTGTATGAGGGCCGTATGCATTAGCGCGAGCTGGGCTGGAAAAAGCTGTACGACCTTACTAGGAACACATACTGCTCCGTGCGATGCAATTTTAGGGGATTTCGTCGCTTTGAGACACCCAAGTAATTTACAGCCAGAAAAGCAGATGAAAACAACATATTAGATAAATTCTCTGTGCACATTTTTTTTTGTGCAAGTGCACTACCACACTATGTCACCGGGTTGTATGAGTGTAAGAGTATAGGAGTGTAAGTAGTGGTGACAATAGGCCTGCAGCGCGTGCATAAGTCACAAACATAAAGAGGTCTCTTGGAAGCGTGCTTGAGTTCAACGAAATGAGCCCCAAAATTGGCAAGAATTTGTGATGCTGATGAATAATAAAGCAGCTGCTATTTCCAAAACGATGGAATTACCTGGTGATAAATAACCTCAAGAGTTGGGTGATTGTGAGCTTTGTGTTGAATTCGCACATTTCTTGTCAATCTTTAAAACACTTGAAAGAAAAAAAAACAAACTAACAAAAACAAAAACCCGGTGTCTTGCCATCATTTTTACACAGATGTATCCTTTGTTTCACAAGTAAACATGCAAGGTAACTTGATCACGGCACTCTCTGAAGTCGATCTTACTTTCGATTTGCGATTTACTTGTGCAGCCAAAACTACAATAGAAAAACTGAACGTAGCAAAAATCTCCTAAAATGTTTTTCGTTGATGGTAACTTTTTATGTCCTCGGTTCAAAATTTAAGTTGTTTTCATGTCGCAAATTTTGTTGATGATGGCAAAATAATTTATTCTCGATCGATATTTCCTGAAAACTTCCTTCTGCTCTTCCTAAAACCTGTGTATCAATATTTATATACTTTTGCATCTAAAGTTATTTTGCATAAAGCAGGCTAACAAAATCTGTACCTTGTTTAGTTCACATTTTTGAGCGTTAACATAGAATGTTTCTGACGGCGAATCATGCGGCAAGTCATATATATTTTGAGGTCACCTATCCAAATACAAACGCCGCCCAACAGGGCTTAACTTCAGTGAACTAGCTGTCATAAGCTCAGAGTGCACGCTTAAACTTGTGGTGAAAAACAAGTTTTAAGGGAACTTGAAAATGATCAACATGTCGGCCTTGAAGCCGATGTTTCTCACTCCCCTTTTATTTTCTTCAATCTTTCTGGGATTTAGTATTTTACTAGTGACCACATGTCTTCTCAGGGGGCTATTTACCTAAGACATCTACCATGGCACTATAATGATATACGGTACCAAAACAATATCGGGCTACTTATTACGCCAAGATAACTTGAATCTCCTGGAAGACAAAACGCAGCTCAGTTGACAATAATACAGCGCTGTGTTACTGCACTACCACATGTACGCAATGTGTGCCTATTTTTTTATTTTGTCCTTATTTCATCTTCTGAGTGCTCTTAAATAGTGTAAAGAGCCCATATGATAAAATACTTATTGACTGAGTTTAGGTCGGGCCCGACGGGGAAATAGTTGGCCCTTGGTCATGGTACACGGACTTCGCTGCGCTTGGTCTGTACGCCACGACCGAGGGCCAAATATTTTCCCGTCTGGCCCTCCCACTCAGTCAATAAGTTCATATTCTCCCCATGAAAGTCATACTAACTAAGCTTCTATACTGCTTCATACTATAACAGTACTAGTAGTGTGAAGCAGTCCTGGCTTTCAATTGAGATAGATAGATAGTTTATTGATCAAAAACATGGCAGCCATAGGCTGAATTGGGTATGATTTACAATAAAATCAGGAAAGCTTAAAAAATCTGAAAATATTGAAAAGGAAATATTTACATCATTGCCTTATTTTCGGTTTTCACATGACGTCACGACCGCCATGTTGGTGCCCCTAAGCAAAGAAAAGGCGGCCATGTTGGTGCCCCAACCAAATCCTCCGGGAATTTAACTCTGTTATTATGCAAATGCTTCCTTTTGTGATTGAAAAACATAGCTGTTGATCACGTGAGTGAAAACCAGCAATTGACATAGCCTACCCTACATTCTGTTGCACCACTATCAGGGACCTTTAGATTCTAGGAGGAGGACAAGAATGAATATGAGATTTGACTGCCCATCTTTGTTAGCAGCATCGGTTGGTCAGTTATTCTTATTGCTGGTAACTGAACCTTTTCCTGATCAAAAAATACCAAAACTGCTACGGTGTTGATGACTTGTTTTGACACGACAACATTCTTGCAAAAACCTCGTACTAAAATGATGACGGTATCATGTTTTTCTCGCGAAAATGATGCTGGTTTGTGTGCGCTCACTGTTGTTCTATGAGAAAAATCTCATACTCGTAGTCATTCTCGTCCAACAGTAGAATCTAAAGCTCTCTAATATCTAAACTGATGACAACAGAACTAAATCAGAGTCCTAGTTCTTTATGCTCCTTTTCTGGCAAACTACTGGAATATTTCACAACATCTAGGTCCATTACAAAATGGCCCCTTGAACACATTTCCTCCTGAGAGTGAGGCTTATAGATGTTACTCTTTCTAATGCCAGACATTTTTATTTGTGAATGGGGTCTGCTTTAGGAGTGATTGGGTTAACCAAAAATGTTTCATGATGTAGCCAATCACAACACAAGACTTGACTGCTTCTGAAAGATATGCAATGTGTGATGATAGGGTTTTATTAATAAGCACTGTAACTCTCATTAGGATATTCACTACCTGGCCAATGACTGTGGCAATTACCCCCTGGCTGAAGTAGCAAAGCAAAGAGCTATACAAATTGATAATGAATCCCTCAGTTCAGGTATGTCAAAAGCATAACACTTTGAGCTGTGGAATGAACAAGAAAGGTACATGAATCTTTACAAGCCACTACGATCATGAACAAAATTCTTTGGGCATAATTTATTTGCAGTTGTAACTCCTTTCACACACTTCAAGCACACAGTCACTTCAAACCATAAGTACCTAACCCCTCCCCAACAATGTTGCACCGTCCTGTTGTTTTCTCAGACTTTTAACATTGTATTGGGTGGGGGAGGGGGAAAGACTGCACTCAATTAAGTTTTCAAATATGGAACTGCTTTTGAAAGTAATACCGGTAATAATTATTCTGAAAATCATCAACAACAGATCACTTTCAAGAATACCATAATACTCTCTGTTTGCCCTCCAACATTTTGCATAAGCATTGTTTCAAGTTTCCCTTGAGACTTACAGTGGTGCTTATGCAAAGTTTTTTTTTTTGGATGGCAACAAAGAGGATTATGGTATTTTTGAAAGTGGCCTATTTTGAGTTTTTCATGCCTTTTCCAAAGAATTTTTTACAATGACTGCAAAAATTCTTGTGCACTCATTGGCTAATTTCGGACAGACACATAAATTTATAATTTATGCAATAATGATGCGATATTACTCGCGTCAGATTGAAGTTTCTCGCATTTTTGTATTCGTTTTTGCATCCAGCCAAACATAGTTTTCTTTTTATTTTGAAAAATGTTCTTTTTAAAGACATAAACGACACTGAAATACCTATAACTTTTTCAAAAAAGATGATTTGAAAAAAATCAAAGCTTAGCTATATTCTGTATTATTTTGGGGGTGAAACGTGCCATGTAAAAAAAACTTAATTCAATTTAAAGACCGCAGGAAATTTAGCTTTTTCACAAACCGGAAGTCCGATTTGTTTATGCATGCTTCGATGGAAACAACAGTTTGTGTGGTGACTTCAGTTACGGGAAGTAACATTTCACTTCCTTAGCAACGTGAAAAAAATCCGTCTGTGGGCCCTTAACAACAATGTGAGAGTACAAATACAAACCTTTCATCCCATATTTTCACTCTGAAACTGCTTGTACCAACTTATTTTTAGGATCTACTTCACTCACATTGTAAGATTTGAACAAGATGGAATAATTGCTTAAGACATAGTATACAGTGTTCACCAGTGCAAAGTTCTCTTTTGAGTGCATGTTTCCGTTGACATCTCCGACTTAGATCTTTTAGTCTCTAATTTGTGATTGGAACCTAGGACCTTCAATGCAGTATTCTGAGCTTTGTTAACTGAGCCAACAGTTCTGCAGTTAAGTAAAAGATTTTGCTTTAGATACTGGTGAGTCCTATGAAGATGAAGAGGATGACTTGTCATATGTTGATGATCACATGTCCAACGAAGAAAGGAAAAGACAAGTTCTTCATTACCATCAGAATGATGTGAACGGATACATGTGGAGTGACAAAGTTGCTGCTCAACACTTCATGCCGGTAGGAGAGGAAGATGATGACAGAACTGTATTGATGTTACAAGGAGCACAAAGAAGTGAGTTGAACTTTTCTTATGTCTATTGGCACAGTTATGGCCAAATGGCTTTGCTATTTTGAGGATAAAAGCATGTCAACTGCTTGCAACCTATATCATAAAAATCCTACAGTACAAAACTTAAAATCAATTTGCTTTTTGTATACATGTAGTTTACAGTGTACATTTACCGGTACATGTACAAGTGTTGACTAATTGACTAACCAACTGCTTTAAGTACTGACTGGCTCGTTGGTTGACTGACTGACCACAAATTGATCAAATGGCCAACAGCAGAGTAGCTTGTTGGTTTTTTGAGTGCATGACTGTACTGGCTAGCTGACTTCTCTACCAGCAAACCAGATGGTTGGATGATACTCACTTACTGGCAGAACAAAAGCAATTATTATTGATCGTAAAATAGTAAAAGGTAAAACTGTTAAAATGTTTGACTAAACGCTTTCGATCTTGCGATCATCTTCAGAGTGATTAAATTGCATAAATCAACTGTTTTATATTTGTGGTTACGTAATACCAGTTCCCATGGGATATAGGGTAAGGTGGAATGACTGGACTTGTTTATTTAGGACTGGTTTTAGGACTGGTTTGAAGCGGTTCATTATATGTTTTATTCATTGATGCTGAATATTTCCAGGTCGTCACCCTGGACAAGCTGCTAATGAGGTAGGACATTGAAAGAAAAGTTATCATGAATGATGACAAGTCTCGTAAAACACTGGCAGGTACAAAACACAGGTCACAGGTCATTGTTTTATCAATACAGAAAGTATCCTAAACGGATACATAAATGCTAACCTAAGGCCTAATTAGGCCTAAAAAAAGTTTTTAGGCCTAAGGTTAGCTTTTATGAATGTTTAGGATACTTTCTGTGTTGGTAAAACAAGGACCTATGACCTGTATTTTGTACCTGCTGCGTTAAACACTCAATTGATGTGTTGCAGGCATAACTTTTTTTTGTAGTTTTTTTGTTCCTTGTTTCATTAAAAAACATTTGTACAGTTGTGAATCAGTGCAAGTTATGTTAAAGTAAAGTGTGATGGGCAGCAAATGAAAACAGATGAAGAGAAAATAACTTCTCTTGCCCCATTGTGTCCTCCAGCCATAAAAGACATTGAATTTGTTTGCAACTCTGCCAGGTTAAAAGTATTATTCAGCAGCTTTGTTTGGAGGAAATTGATTTTTGATGTTGCAACTGTGGGGCAATGGGGTTAAATGCATGAACGGTGGCACATAGTGATATTTTTTTCCTATCAACAGCTTGATCTTGATGAAATAGAAGAAAGAGAAAGCCCTGCAGGAAACCTTAAAATTGTTCATTTTGGTGTGGTGTAGTTTGGTTGTAAAATAAAATACTGTCCAATGAGCTTTTTTCCCTTAAATTGCAGCCTATTAATTGGGCACACTAAATACATGCACTGCATTACAACTGTAATGAAGTCCTGAGACATTCATGTATGCAAGAACTTTAAGCAAGAGCATGAAAACTGGCCAAAAAAAATTATTTCCCTTTTTTTAATCCTGTTGTGGTAGCCTTCAAGTTTGTTTCTCTTGCAACAGGGCTTTTCAAATAATTTATGAGGTATTGAAATAACCACCTCTCTAAATTGAAATTTAAGTGGAAGCTAATCCCTTATGATGCATGTGAGTTTTTCCAACAAAATTTGTTTTAAACATCAATGATAAAAATAACATGACGTTTCGATTACTTCAGAAATTTAGGTGTGAAGTGGTATAAATAAATTGAAACATGGGAATTGACGCATTGAAATAAATGTACAGAAAAATGAAACTTTCGTGCAAATGGATTCTGCTTAAGTGTTGAATTTCAGTCTTTTCTTTCGATTTAAAAGCATTTCAAAAATTAGACACTCAAGCTTCCCAAGGCATTTTAAGTACTTTGAAGTCTTTTCCAAGAAATACGATACATGCACATACAAATGGCCAAATTTGGAAGTTTTGGAAATGGACATTGCATTCTCCCGTTGGATTCATAAAATGTTTCAATGTAACATTCTCAATAATTATTGCCATTCCCATTTTGTATTCAAAAGTTTAATACATTTGTACCTATCTTGTATAATATACCGGTATTATCTTGAAATTATCAAAAAGTTATTTTATTTTAAGGCTCTTTATATTTAAAGTGATTTTTGTAATTCTCCAAGTTTTTTTTTTCCGTCCATGTTTGTTCATAAATGCAAGTGCGTTCAGTAAAACAGATCAAGTGTAAGCAGGTTCTGTCCCCAATCAAGCATTTATTGTACATCTTGAAGGACATTGGTGCTTTTACATAGTCAATGTTATAAGGTGCAAAATGTAAATTTCCCATCATCACCAATAAAACATTAAAGTATGAGTTTTGTTACTCAATGTTTTACCTTTGTTCAACCCCTGATTTGAATGTTAACCTTTGACTCCCAGGATTGAAAATTATGTACATGTAAAGTTACCTCTCAATTTCAAAACTGTCAGGTAGAAAAGTATTGAGAATGACAATTATGAGGTTAAGGGTATGATCTTGATATAACACCAAATTCTCACAACCAGCCATTAGAGTATTTACTGTACATGCGACCGGGACTAACTCAGATCGGTATGAAATTGTACCAGTCTAAAATTTTTGCAGCTGTTTACATGAAACCAGGACGAAATGCTTTGTGCCTGGTTTGGGGACAAGATGACATGTTTTCTCTTATAAACACGTGCCTGACCCAAAAGCATACAGGCTTGAAATTTCTAGACCCGGTCTGAGATTTTTTGTCATTTCCATGAGAAAGATACGACCTCAGAAAGTCAGACTTGTCTGAGTTCATTGTCAGGCCAAGAAGAAATGTATGGAGTCTGATACGAACTCATATCAGTCTGAGTTCATCCTGGTCTCTTAAGTGTCACTCCTGTAGTCTATGTAGTCTGTTAATAATTATGCTTCCTATTTATCATACATTTAAAAACCTACGATCTTAGGCAAAAATAGTTTGAGAGGTTTACCCAAAATAATTACCGGCAATATTATTCTAGTATACTTCTTTACAGTGTTCCCCGCTTCCACCACCAGACATCATCCATTGTCACATCTCCCTCCCAGTGTAATACCTGACACCATAGGGGAAGCCTGGCCTGAAAAAATGCATAATGTTTTTGCCAGAGTGAAAAAGATATTTCACATTCCCCTTCTTTGTTGATAATTATCACCCGGGGAACTGAATGGCAAAACATGAATAATTTAATTGCCCGTTTTTCAGTTTTTCACTGTTTTGCTTTTCTCTGTCAGTGGCAGCTATGCTGAAGTGAGGCTTTCACTGAAATGAAACTTTTTGCCTTTCTTGCGCAAATTCTCTTTGTTTCATGATGTTAGCATTTAAATTAGAAAAGTGGAATATTGTTTCACAACAAAGTGAACTTCAAACAGCCTTTTTCGTAAGGATAGCAATAATGCCTTATATTCTTAAATACTGAATTGCGAAAGGTGCAGCTTAACAAGATTGGGCAACTTTTGATTCATGTACGATCTCGCAACACAGCACCATAGCCAGAAAATCCTCTGGGTTATGTTGAGATAGACTGCAACTCAGCCGAGACACATTCACAGAGTATCTCCAAAAATGCATGTAATTATAAATGCATACCATACTCAATTTCGACATCCAACACAAGGTGTCCCTTTAAGTCTTTAGTAGCGTTTGCTACCTACTTCCAACAATAAGCTAGGTCAGTGTAAGGGTAGCATTATTTTTGGTGAGGGTAAAGTAAGTGAAGCTATGATCCTCGCAGTTGTGAACGCAATTATTGCAATTGCGTAGAGAAGCCTGAAAAATTCAGGACTTTACTTGAGGACTAGCGTTTAGGGGACATTTTGTGACATTGATTGTCTGTATTCCCAGACATGAGTGGTGAAGTTGAAATCGGGAAGAAGAGCAAGGGCACACTTTGTCATCCACATTGTCTAATTACATGCATTTATGGACATATCTGAGGTGGAGGACACAGTTGACAACCACTTTGCCAGCCTGACTCCCAAAAGGGTTTGTAAGATGACAGAATGGTTCCAGGGTTGCTTCCATTCAAAGACAAAAGGGCTCTTTTCTCATTTAAGGACAAAGGCATTTCAGACAGTCACCTTGCTGCTTCTTTCCACCAGCTTAATTCATCGGATTGTTATACAAGGCAAAGTACCCATAATTTTCCACGCAAAGAGATTTACATGTAGAAACTCACAGCCTAAGAACCTAGCAAGCTATGTCCATATAGACATTTGCTCTTCTAAAACTAAAATAAATTACTAAGCAAATAATAATATTATTATTATATGAAGCTTTTTCCTTGAGTTTGTGTCTTGTTTAATTTCCTGTGTGATGTGGTGATTCCTGCAGCTGTTGTATTCCAAGATCAGTCCACTTCTGCTCTTGCTCTTTCAATGATTCTGTTGTGCCATTGTCTGCTTGGAGAGAAGAGCATAAATGAATTATTGCACAGATACCACTTTATTGAAAAATGAACAGCATGGCTTCCTAGTTTAGTTGGTAGGCATTACCACTGTTCCGACAGAGGTGATCAAATCCTTCAAAAAACATTAAACAATCTTGGGAATGAATTATGTTTTCACGCTTTCATCTGTACATGTAAGCTGATGAGTAAAATCATCTGGTGTTAAACAGAGTGAAATCTTAGGATGGAAAAGGTAAACAGGGACATTCTTGAGTAGACATACAGTAAATACAATATTCAATGGTTTAACACATGAATACACACGGATATTTTGTGAGTTGCGTGGTGTTTTTCCAAGCCCCACAGGGACAAGGAAAAATTAGAGCAATGAGCAAAATGTGCGCGAGTATTACCGGTATATGTTAAAACATCGAATAGGAGATTTATTATTCCACTACCAAAAGGGTACGTGACATTTTACTTCAATTGTATTTGGTAAGTGTGTCTTTCAGGGCCCATGCAAACGATATGTAAACAGCACAAAAAGCCGGCCAAATGTATTTTATTTGATTGGACAAATGAACTGACAAGTCACAATCGATGACAAGCTAAATTCTCAGGCTTTGCATCTAGAGGCAGTGTGGCCCAGTGGTTAGGGCGCTTGCCTTGAGATCCGGGTATCCCGGGTTCAAGACACATTCTGGCCACTGGTTGAATTTGTTCCTTGGTAGTCCCTGGCTCAACTTCCCAGCTGCACTTGTAAAATAGCCAACTGGTAAATGCCTCCGACCAGTTCAGTTGGGATTCTTAACGATTGATGTTCTGTTCTGTTGTTTCGTTATTATTGGCCCTGAAAAGCCCCTATGGGGAGCGGTCATTTAAGTATGTATTGTATTGTATTGTTGAAAACAATTTCTTTCATTGAAAACTCCAGTTCCGTCCGTATTTGCTCTGTTCTAAACCGGTCAAACCAGGACACTACAGTGTATTACCATCTCATATTTTGGGTGTTCTCTTGACCAAATATGCTAAATTCATGGTGAAATGGTGAAATGGTGGAATAATAATATATTGTTTTCGGGGACCCTTTCACTGCTGAACCCCAAATTAAGTCTGTTGTGGATATCATCACCATTGTTACTGCCATAAATTTAAGCTGACCACAGAACATTGTTTGTGATATGACTGCCTCGGGAAAGGTGAGGACAAGCCACCTCAGTTCCCATTCACCATTCACACAGTTCAATTCATTCACATCTAATTCATACAATTTTTAACAAGTACAGTGTTCTGGCTTGTTGCTAGCCTAGTGCAAACACTAATCTTGTTCAAGTTGTTCACCAAACTCCTAAGAATATCATCCTCATTAAGGAGGCAGTGTGGCCCAGTGGTTAGGGTTAAGACCCTCTCTAACCACTCGTTGAATTTGATCCTGGTAGTCCCTGGTTCAACTTCCCAGCTTCACTTGTAAATAGCTGACTGGTTTGCCTCCGGCCAGTCGGGATTCTTAAAGGGAACCTCCACTAAAACAACAAAATAACTTTAAACCACAGAACATAATGTTTACAATTGGAATTGCTCAATCTTTTTCCAATGAAAGCGTTTGTATTCGAGAAAATTAAATTCCAAAAACGCTTATTTTGGCTTTCAAATTTCCCGGGCGCCGCCATCTTGAATAATTCTGACGTAACTTGGTTGTCCTATTGTTCCAGAACAATCGTTCTTTGTATCAGAACAATAGGGCAACCAAGTTACATCACAATTATTCAAGATGGCGGAGCCCAGGAAATTTGAAAGCCAAAATAAGCGTTTTTGGAATTTATTTTTCTCTAATACAAACGTTTTCTTTGGAAAAAGATTGAGCAATTCCAATTGTAAACATTGTGTTCTGTGGTTCAAAGTTATTTTGTTGTTTTAGTGGAGGATCCCTTTAACAGTTGTTGTTGTTGTTCTGTTCCGTCATTTTGTTGTGTTTCATTGGCCCTGAAAAGCCCCTATGGGGAGCCGTAAATTAAGTTTGTGTTGTAGTTATCATTTAGATTATCATCATTCATCTTTTATTGTTATTATTTCCTTCAATAAAGAGAAATAAAAATGTTTGAATTACTTACGGTCACTGTCATCAACTGCTGGAAGTTCAAATTCTGGAACAGAAATTTCTGTAAAATCATCAAAATTCATTGGTAAGCCCATTTGTTTATTAGAAATTCCTGATATAGGTATCCATTTTTATTGACAGAAGGTGGAGAGTTAAGGAATAGGCCTTTTTCGATATATTAAAATTCAGCTTGAAAGAGAGGCTAGGTTTAGAAGACAAAGACAAAGGAAAGTGGATGATATGCAAATCTTTTTCATGGTCAATTTCCAAAATGTTTCTATTGTTTTTGTCCTCACTGCCTCACTATCAAGCTGAATATTCGATATTTCGAAAATGGCCTATTTAATTAAACCACCCATTCACTTCATAATCTCCTAACCCTTTGACGTCCAAACCGGCCTAAACCGGCCAGACAATTTTACTTGTCAATGGGGAACCCCTGGGAGTCAATGGGTTAATTGAAGGCCTTTTGTTTAGAAATAAAACATATTGTGAAACAATACGCTACAATGCCTTTTATCAATCAATCAATCAATCAATCAATCGTTTAATGTATCCAATAGCAGGTATAAACCTGAATTACAGGAAAGGTCAGAGACAGCAAACATATCTAGCATTGGTATTTAACAGTAACAAAGTTAAGACGAGCTGTGCGGCCTAAATTTGGGTAAACAGTTTTGTTCCCTGAACGGAGATTCCGATCATGCTCCATGTCAGTGGGCGAATAAAAAACTCTGAGAACTTCTTTAGCCTTAATGACAAACGACTTGCACGAATCTATCCTACGAACATACAGTGGGTCAAGCCCTGCTAAGTCGAGCGCATCTTCGTATAGCAAACCGGGAAAAATTACTCGCATGGCTTGTTTTTGGACACTTTCTAACATATTGCTTAAGTATTGAGGGAGGGCTGCCCAGGCAGGAGAGGCGTACTCTACAGTAGATCGTACAATCAAGAAATTATGGGGTTTGAGGGGTTGTGTAAAGACATTTTGAAACTCCTTAATAATTCATAAGCCTAACAGCCTATCAGAACAGCGATAAAATGCCACGTGCATGAGCTTTAAACCCAATAAAACACTCCTCATTAGAATTCTTTATATATAGAATACTAACAAGGCATAGCTTGTTTTTCTTGTATGCTAATATTCTCCTCTCACAATTTGAACTATTGTTTTGAGTCCAGAGGGACAAGCTTTTTGTGGAGTGTTTTTGAAGTTGTTCAAAAAACTTGCAGCATGTGTTTTATCGTGACTAAAAACACTCGGTTACACCTTGTGTTTTTAAGCCCCTTATAATATCTAAAACACTGCTGCTTGTTTTTTAAACCTTACAAAATACACTTGGCTATGCGTCATGTTTTTAAACCAGATAAAACACTTCTGCTCAGTTTTTAAACTTTAATCAAAAATTAAAGATCAAGCAATTACTAAAAACTTAATCAATTCCAATCAAATAATAAAAATTATTGCCGAATACTATGATATTAGCAAATTCTGAAATAATCAAGAAGTGGCCTAGTCTAATGTGTTTTTGCTGCCGCATTAAAGGGGTAAGCCTGAAAGGAACAAATGAGGCAGCTCTCTAATTAGAAGAACAAGTTTTCTTTCAAATGCAAGGGATTGTGATCAAAGGCACAAGGAATAGTGGTTATGTGCAAATGGCAGAATTAAGATGCAGGGTATGATTAGAGCCTGCTCTGTTTTTCGTATATCAAATACCAAAATTGCGGGTCACAACCATTGAAAGTTCAATGTATGCATCCGTTTCAATGATTCTAGAGCAAAGGGAGACTGCTCACAGGTTCTGTCCCCAATCAAGCATTTATTGTA
This sequence comes from Montipora capricornis, assembly GCF_036669925.1. NCBI lineage: Eukaryota > Metazoa > Cnidaria > Anthozoa > Scleractinia > Acroporidae > Montipora > Montipora capricornis. The sequence goes on from NC_090896.1 coordinate 34,090,580, forward strand.
CATCTTGAAGGACATTGGTGCTTTTACATAGTCAATGCTATTAGCTGCAAAATGTAAATTTCCCATCATCAGCAATAAAACATTAAAGTCTGAGTTTTGTTACTCAATGTTTTACCTTTGTTCAACCCCTGATTTGAATGTTAACCTTTGACTCCCAGGATTGAAAATTATGTAAAGTTGCCTCTCAATTTCAAAACTGTCAGGTAGAAAAGTAATGAGAATGACAATTATTATGTGGTTAAGCGTATGATCTTGATATAACACCAAATTCTCACAACCAGCCATTAGAGTATTTACTGTACATGAGACCAGGACTAACTCGGATCGGTATGAAATTGTACCAGTCTAAAATTTTTGCAGCTGTTTACATGAAACCAGGACGAAATGCTTTGTGCCTGGTTTGGAGACAAGATGATATGTTTTCTCTTATAAACACATGGCTGACCCAAAAGCATACAGGCTTGAAATTTCTAGACCCGGTCTGAGATTTTTTGTCATTTCCATGAGAAAGATACTACCTCAGAAAGTCAGACCGGTCTGAGTTCATTGTCAGGCCAAGAAGAAATGTATGGAGTCTGATACGAACTCATACCGGTCTGGGTTCATCCTGGTCTCTGGTAAATACCCTTAAGTGTCACTCCTGTAGTCTATGTAGTCTGTTAATGATTATGCTTCCTATTTATCATACATTTAAAAACCTACGATCTTAGGCAAAAATAGTTTGAGAGGTTTACCCAAAATAATTACCGGCAATATTATTCTAGTACACTTCTTTACAGTGTTCCCCGCTTCCACCACCAGACATCATCCATTGTCACATCTCCCTCCCAGTGTAATACCTGACACCATAGGGGAAGCCTGGCCTGAAAAAATGCATAATGTTTTTGCCAGAGTGAACAAGATATTTCACATTCCCCTTCTTTGTTGATAATTATCACCCGGGGAATTGAATGGCAAAACATGAATAATTTAATTGCCCGTTTTTCTGTTTTTCACTGTTTTGCTTTTCTCTGTCAGTGGCAACTATGCTGAAGTGAGGCTTTCACTGAAACGAACTTTTTGCCTTTCTTGTGCAAATTCTCTTTGTTTCATGATGTTAGCATTTAAATTAGAAAAGTGGAATATTGTTTCACAACAAAGTGAACTTCAAACAGCCTTTTTCGTAAGGATAACGATAATGCCTTATATTCTTAAATACTGAATTGCGAAAGGTGCAGCTTAACAAGATTGGGCAACTTTTGATCCATGTACGATCTCGCAACACAGCACCATAGCCAGAAAATCCTCTGGGTTATGTTGAGATAGACTGCAACTCAGCCGAGACACATTCACAGAGTTGGAACACTTACAATGTATCTCCAAAAATGCATGTAATTATAAATGCATACCATACTCAATTTCGACATCCAACACAAGGTGTCCCTTTAAGTCTTTAGTAGCGTTTGCTACCTACTTCCAACAATAAGCTAGGTCATTGTAAGGGTAGCATTATTTTTGGTGAGGGTAAAGTAAGTGAAGCTATGATCCTCGCAGTTGTGAACGCAATTATTGCAATTGCGTAGAGAAGCCTGAAAAATTCAGGACTTTACTTGAGGACTAGCGTTTAGGGGACATTTTGTGACATTGATTGTCTGTATTCCCAGACATGAGTGGTGAAGTTGAAATCGGGAAGAAGAGCAAGGGCACACTTTGTCATCCACATTGTCTAATTACATGCATTTATGGACATATCTGAGGTGGAGGACACAGTTGACAACCACTTTGCCAGCCTGACTCCCAAAAGGGTTTGTAAGATGACAGAATGGTTCCAGGGTTGCTTCCATTCAAAGACAAAAGGGCTCTTTTCTCATTTAAGGACAAAGGCATTTCAGACAGTCATCTTGCTGCTTCTTTCCACCAGCTTAATTCATCGGATTGTTATACAAGGCAAAGTACCCATAATTTTCCACGCAAAGAGATTTACATGTAGAAACTCACAGCCTAAGAACCTAGCAAGCTATGTCCATATAGACATTTGCTCTTCTAAAACTAAAATAAATTACTAAGCAAATAATAATATTATTATTATATGAAGCTTTTTCCTTGAGTTTGTGTCTTGTTTAATTTCCTGTGTGATGTGGTGATTCCTGCAGCTGTTGTATTCCAAGATCAGTCCACTTCTGCTCTTGCTCTTTCAATGATTCTGTTGTGCCATTGTCTGCTTGGAGAGAAGAGCATAAATGAATTATTGCACAGATACCACTTTATTGAAAAATGAACAGCATGGCTTCCTAGTTTAGTTGGTAGGCATTACCACTGTTCCGACAGAGGTGATCAAATCCTTCAAAAAACATTAAACAATCTTGGGAATGAATTATGTTTTCACGCTTTCATCTGTACATGTAAGCTGATGAGTAAAATCATCTGGTGTTAAACAGAGTGAAATCTTAGGATGGAAAAGGTAAACAGGGACATTCTTGAGTAGACATACAGTAAATACAATATTCAATGGTTTAACACATGAATACACGCGGATATTTTGTGAGTTGCGTGGTGTTTTTCCAAGCCCCACAGGGACAAGGAAAAATTAGAGCAATGAGCAAAATGTGCGCGAGTATTACCGGTATATGTTAAAACATCGAATAGGAGATTTATTATTCCACTACCAAAAGGGTACGTGACATTTTACTTCAATTGTATTTGGTAAGTGTGTCTTTCAGGGCCCAT
>NC_090896.1:34108285-34113285 GCF_036669925.1 Montipora capricornis
CATTGCCAAAAGTCATACGTACATGTACACAAAACACAAAGGTATTGCATGAAAAAATAATTTTCTTTCTGGTGTCCTAAACTTTTGGCTAGATGCCTGATACATGTAGTTTATTACCAAAACTTGGCTACTGTTTGAAAAAAGTCACTGACAACAATAATTATCCCGCATATATTCATTAAAATCATAAATGGTTTGAATCCAGGAGTCATATCATAGTTAAGGACGGTGCCCAGTATTGTTATTGCGCATCTCGAGATACTCGGATTTCCTATCGGAGCAGAATCTCAGGCCTAAAAAGTGCACCTGGCCTGATCAATTACTTCCCTTGAGAGAGTGAGTAACAACTCTACAGTACTAATTCCTAAAGGTCCCAAGGGAGTCACCTCTCGGGACAAAACGTTTCTTAGAAGTCTCGTCATTCCCAACAGAGCAGTTTTATGAATCTCTTCAAGTCTGATGGTAGTGCCAAACTAAAGTTCCATGTGTTTGTCAAATATATCAGATATTACCGGTATTATAACAAAAGGAAGGTGAAAAGATTGATCAAGAAATGTCACAGGATCTAAGAGAGAAATTTGAAAACTATGGGCGATCAGACATCTAACGACAATAGTTGCCTTGTTGTTATTGTTCTTCTTCTTATTATTATTATTATTATTATTTTATTATTATTATTATTATTATTATTGTTATTATGATGATGATGATGATGTAAACATAACACTTACACCAAAGGAGTCAGGAGGTCCTTTGGGTCATTCCTTTTCCTTCTTTCCAACAACTTTCCTTAGAATCTTTGCTTTTCCTAACAACGCGGTTTTTGGGAACAATCCCATCCTGATTGTAAACCTTACATGTAGCTTATCAATCCATATATCCAACCTTTTCCTGAATACTTCGAGTGCTCCAACAATTACTGGTACCACTTTGAGATGTCTGATCCCCCATAGTTTTCAAATTTCTCTCTTCAGACCCTGTGACATTTCTGGATCATTCTTTTCTCCTTCCTTTTGATATACTCTGTGATCCCATGGTAAGGCAATATCCACAATAGTTGCCTTGTTACTCTCCTTCTCAACAACAACAACAATTCCAGGCTTTCTGGCCTCAATAACATGGTCAAATGTGATGGTCATATATCCCTGGCCACAAAATTATAATATTATAGCTGCATCAAAATCTAATGTTGGCAACAGATCTATTTTATATTATTTTTTGCCAACTGTCCAAATTTAAAATAAATTTGATAGTTTTTGCTGGAACATTTACCTCAGCTGTGAACAAACCATTCAATTTGAGAAAAAATTGGATACTTTCCATCAACCAATCAAATGTCCAGATAAATAAAGTAACAAAGTATTGGCCAATCAGGTTGCAGCTATGATCACTGCTATCAACCTGCTGTTTTTCTCCAATGCACAAATGATGCTGCATGTATATGATTGATTTGAGTGTCAAATATTTGCCATTTTCATCTGTTTTTGGATGCTATTTAATTGATAGCTAACAGGACTACATGCTTGTCCAATTTGGAAATAATTAGATTGAAAAAATTACTTGGACTGCCAGATTGGACGAGGAAGTGCAGCCTCGCCCAATTGTACATAATTATACCAATTGTCTTGTTTTACTAACTTTGAATTATTTAGTTTGGGTCAAAAGAAGGATACCTAACAAAACTTGGAGGTAAAGTGAAGGTAAGGACACAAACTATGTCCTCTTTAATCACTCACTGAAATACGAACCCTTTGAAGCCTGAACTGGCAAAAACCGGCCAGACTTGGTATTTCACTCTGTCTAATGCCAGACATTTTTACTCGTTAATGTGAAACCCCCAGGAGTCAGTGGGTTAACCCTTTCAATCTTGAGAGCGAGACTTTTATGTGGATTTACTCTCTCTATAAAACAACAGATGATTTCATTTTCACTGGGGCTGCTGCAGGGACAAATGGGTTAAGGGGGCTGTGTCACGCAAAATGATGTAACTTCACGGCACCCAAAATGCCCAAAAAGTAGAATGGAACATTGCAGTAACCACTTAAAACTGTTGAACAGTATAAAAGAAATACAACAAAAGGAAAGAGAAGCATGAATGGACACAAGTGGACAAGATTGAAACAGATTGTATTTGGGTAATCTTGAAAAATAGTCGGCTCGACGTTTTTAAAGTTTATGGCAAATCTCCTAGATAAAAATTGTTTTTGCTCAGAATAATCTTGTTTGTGATGTAAGTTCAATAATTTTATCAGTAAAGGAATTCCACATTACCATTTACAAATTTTAAACTCGTGATTAACTAAAGATTTCCCGAAAGCACCCTAAAATAACGTGACATAGCCCCTATAAGAGTTACGTGCAGATCGGGAAGCTAATGTCATACAGGTTTTCCTTTTTAGCTGTGTTTTTTTTTTAAATCAAGTCTTAAAACTTGGGTCACTTAGTGTTTAGTTAACATAGTTTTGAAATCCAAAGAAAAAGAATTGGTTGTTTTGGTCATAGTAGCTCTTTAATTTAATAAGGTGTTTATGAAGGTTTTGCTGGTCAGAGTAGATAAGATGAAAGAAACAAGCACAGGCATATGTGCCCAAATATTTTCCTGATAACTCGTCCTTAAATTAACTGCTGCAAATGTTATGCATCTCTCTATTTTTGTCAGCATTGAGCAACAATATTCTAGACTTGGTACGAAAATTGAAGGTAAGCTTTTTCTGTGTAATTTTGATTTGTACTCTCTCTCTCTCCAGCAGAACTGGAAGACAAGATGGTTTGTTTTGTTGAAGAATGAGTTAAAGTACTTCAAGGCAAAGGGGGTGAGTGTACTGTACAACAGAACTAAAGAAAAATTTTTTTTGGCTTCAATTTTAACATTTTTATGATATAATTGGCAGTATATGTAGCCTTTGATTTTTGACAGTAATAAGGGCAATAGTAGTTGTGATATTGTCACCCTCCTTACCATATATAACTCCATTTGGTTTTGTAAGGCAAAAGAAAGAGGGCTCTGACTTGAGGTGGTCTAAGAGCTTGTGGTCTTGCTATTTTGCAATTTAAGAGATACACGTAGTAGGTGCGTTAGGTTTTAGTAATGCTTTGTTGCAAAATGTTTAGGAAACCAGTGCATTCCTAGGATTTGCTAGGTTTGGGTAGTTTCAAGTTTTAGGAGGAATTGAAGCTGACTTAAAAGTCGTTGAGTGATTTGTCTTTCCTGTAGGCAACAATAGGAGCATTAGGAAAGACGTGTGCAAGTTTTGGTACATTAGATATTAAAAACCAGTTTTTCATAAGGATCTCTTTTAGTTTACAGTAGGTACCTGTTTCATTTGCTACTTACATGTACAGTACATATATACGGTACATGTATAAAACATTGTAAGTTGCCATTTATGTTGCAGTAGTGGTGTGTTTAACTGATTAGAGTTTGACTGATATGTGTAGTTGCTCGTTTTCAATTGATTCATGTCTGCTCATTGTTTTTGTTTTGGTTGGTTATTACAATATTCTAGGTTGTGACTAGTATTCTTTGTGTACAAATTTCTTTAATCCAGGACAGAGAGCCAATTAAGAGCATTAATCTTGAAGACTGCCAAGAAGTAGCAAGAGATGAATCTCTAGGAAAAGGAAACTGTTTCAGGTAAACATACATGTAAAGTACACTCTCCTTATTACGATGACAATAATTCAAGCCCTTGATTAGGTTTTGTGAATTGTATGGCACGTTAAAAAATCTCTATTTTATGGTACCAACATCTTAAGTACACGTACAACTTTTAAGACTGGTGTGGAGAGAAAGGCTCTTAGGCAATAAACTTTATAATCTAGTGTTTCAACTTTTGTTTGTAGGATTGTAATGCCGTACCGGACATTTTTCTGTTATGCTAATTCAACACAAGAAGCTGAAGAGTGGATTAAAATTCTACAGTGGAAGCTGGTGGGTGGAAAAGCGATGTTATACAATTATTTGTCGCATCTCGGTTTTTATTCACAGGTATTCACCTTGCCTGAGGTGAATAATAAATTGTTTTAGTATAATTACAAAGGTGATTATCAATTGGAAAAGTGTGCATTTTCTTCAAAACAATAATTAAATTCATCGTTAATTTCGTTAGATGTTAGTCACCTCAACTAAATGGCTTGCAGCTATTTTGAAAAAAACGTTTATTTGAGCTAGTACTGGTATACTGTTTTGTTCTTCTTGTTTCCTTTTTCTCTTCTTTTGTTTCTGCTCTTCTGTCATAGGTTGTTGAGGCATCTTGCAACCAGAACCTTACCAGATTTAAAATTTTAGATCTTCTAAAGACATGCCAAAATTACTTTGCAGTGCAAAAAGCAGCTCTAAACAAATTAAAAATAAACACTCAGCCTTAAGTTTATCGCCCTCCGATGCTTGACTTGAATAACTGCGTAGCCGCCAGTGTGGTCCTGACCAAAGCTACATGCATATCCATGTATGTCAAACCTGGATTCAAACCAGCGAAAAATGCAGGAAAAAACATTTTCCAAACCGTTTTCCTTTAAAAAACTGTAATAAAACATATCTCAACATTCTTAAAAACCAACAAACACTGGGTTGCTTTTACACTTTCACAGTCATACTGATAAACACTACAAAGTCTCTTTGTTAAAGACAATGTTACATTGTGCCTATGCCCTATCATCTACAACTGTGGCTTTTAATACAGAATGTGACAAATTCTGTTCTGTATTCAGTCGCCTTGACTATTTGATTGGCCTAATTAATGCTCCTATTAATAACTTTATTTTTCATATTGCTTCAAAAATCAGGGCATTAAGTAACACCAATGATAGTGGCACAGTGAGAATTAGTCTTCCATTCAAAGATCAAGTGGCTGCCAATGCAGTCCGGAAACAATAATTATTATGCAATCCTAATCATAAGATTGGTGTTACAGTACAACCAGTTTTCATGAGCAAAAAATTGGGGGAAGTTCTTAAACCCAAAGAAATCAAGCCATCAGTTGTGAATCAGCACTGTGTTG
>NC_090896.1:34115785-34135785 GCF_036669925.1 Montipora capricornis
TCAACTATTTTTCTTTTAGCATTAGTTTGCAATTTTCAAATAATTTTGACTTGATACTTTGGCTCCTCTGTCTATGGTGCCCTGCTTGGCGGCCCTTTGCCGGAGCTCTGGTAAAATGATGTAATAGGATAAGAGGCAGTACAGGTTTAAGATTTGGGATAGTCATCTCATCATTTTATTTTAACTTTTTTTATCTTTTTATCTTTTTCTTGTAATATTATTATCATAACTTTTGTTTGTAAATTTACACACATTACAGTGTATTCAGCCTTAGTAGGCTGCCAGGAAAATGTGAAACCTATGTGTGTAATTGGGGATTTTCAGGCTTTGTGTTGTGCTTGAGATTATGATGGAACTAGAAAAACTGTGAGCAAAGATTACATGTACATACATCATTCCATTTTGTCAGAAACATTCTAGCCTGCCTCTTAATGAACTTTGTTTTGGTTACTTTGTGTCATCTCGTTTTTATTAAAATTCACTGACTTCATTGGTTTCACGTTTTCCGTATCATTTTATTTCATCTTTTATTTAATTTCATTTAATTTTAAGGTATTTTTGGGTATTGGCCCATCATCATCACCAGCAACCTTGATGTTTACCTTTGTGTTGCCAGCATGGTTGTCCTGGTGACCAGTGTGGTGGTTATCACACCCGACTAGTAACAGTGGGACGTGGGTTCAAATTCCGCTCAGGGCAAATTTTCTTTCAAAACATTTATTCAGTTAAAAATATGATTATTTGGGGTGTGCATTGTCAGGGTTTCTCTCCTACACTCTCTCTCTATATAATATATTTTAATAGTAAAATATTGTCGCTCCGCTTCGCTTGCTCTAAGAAACATCAGAAGAGTTAGGAAATATCTGGATCAGGCTAATACTGAGCAACTAGTCCACACCTCCATTACATCAAGGCTAGACCATTGCAGTAGTTTATAGTATGGACTGCCAGCCAAGGAGATTAGCAAACTACAGTGCCTACAGAATTCTGCGGCAAGATTACCTGTAGTTCTGAAATGTAAAGTCCGAGACCATGTAATGCTGTCATTGGAAAAACTGCACTAGGGGGGGCTGCAGTGTGAGAGATAATAGGTACATGAAGTGTCTCCACTATTTTTGCAACTCGTTGTAGTTGCATGGCGAGGGGCAAAAGGAAAACTGAAAAATTAGAGACGGGTAGGATTTCAACTGATCACCTTTATAACACTGGTTGGATGCTCTACCCATTCAGAGCTACCAGAACTCCCGGGGTTTTAGGTCATTTATCTAGGTCCTGAATGGACAATATGTCCCATTGGTCTGTGGGCTCTGCAAATTTCTCTTATGCGCCCACAAATTTCAAATGCAACTATAGATGTTTGTATAGGTAATCGCATGATTTCAAGTGCAATTTGGAATAAATAAGCACAAGAAAATTTTTCTAAAGACAACCAAGCCTGTAGGGCGAGTACATTATTTGTAGACTTTGAAAAAATGTACAAGTGCTTATCTATTCCAAATTGCATGAAAAAAATAATGTGATTACTTATAAATACGGTAATATACAAGAAAAAATTTGAGACGATTAAGCAGAAGAAACACGTGTGTATAACACAATCAGGAGAAAATTGCGCCATCCAGGGCACGCACATGATCTGAAAACAAAAGATTTGATTGGTTCTGACCAAACCCTATTGTTTATAAGCCAAACATAATCCAGAATTTTGATGCATAATTTGCACTGTATATTATTAAAGGTGTAAAGCCCCTGTGTGAAGGATAGGAGACTAGTGTAGCAGTAGGGCACATTACTTCTACAGTTGCATTATTTTGAAAATTAATTGGTGATGTATGGTCACAGTGAGAGTAATTTTTTCACTTAATTTTTTTGCAGGAAAATGTGTCCATTTCAAGAAACAGGCGTTCCACTTTTAGATAAATAATTAGAGAAGATTGTCCTTTGTAACGTACTCAAAGTTTAATTTAAAGTATTGGTCATGAAAAGTCCATTTCTAATGCAAAAGCATTTGCCCTAACCTTCACAAGGTTTTGCTCCACCTACCTTGTGCCAAAACATTGTTCTAAAGAATATTCCAAAGTATGTATTTATATATGTATCACTGTAAGATTTACCAGCCGAGGTTAAAATTGTAATCAATCTTCACCAATAACAGTGCAGACTGAGGTGCAACAAGATTTCATTTTAATCAAAATTAGTTGAAAAAGATATACGATGTACACATGAAAGCCGTAAAATTAGAAACTAGTAAGAAAAATGGATTGATAACTTTCTACAACTTACAACTTTTGTTATGAGAGAAGTTGAAAGCAAACTTTCATAAATTTAATAACCATGACTCATGATAAATTTTAAAAGAGGAGCTATCATTAGGAAGCAAGGATTACATTAAGAAGTAAACCTCTTGCAAATTCCAATATTGTATTGAAACAATAGCAGGATGTACTTATAGATTGTTACATAAGTTGATTTATGAAATTTAATTTTACTTGCAAGTTGTGTATTGGTCTTGAATAAAATGATCTTCTCCTGTGACTTGAACACCAGAGTAATACTTGTAAGTACAGTTCTAAGGACGAAAGGGGTTTACCATGCTATGTTTCCTTTTGATTGTTTCGTGCAGATTATGTACACTGTAAGTGGAGTGTCCATGAACTATCTCAATTTAGTAATGATATTTTTTGACATGCTTATGCCCTTGATTAAGTTACTGGGCCCAGTTGTTTGAGTTGCTGATTAACTTAATCCAGGATTAGCTTAAACTTTTGTTTCATGTTTCTGGTGAAAGTTCCTTTTGCTTATTTTTGTTTTTCAAGATTGATTTCTTCTAATGTAAAGTTTTGAAGCATATCACTAGCGTTGAACAGCATTTGGGAGTAGGGAAATAAACTACTTGGTTTATTTTTAGTCTGGGATTAGCGTTAATCAGCTCTTGAACAACTGGGCCCAGGTTAACCCATTGACTCCTAGTAGTGAGACTTGAGAGATTTTACTCGTCAATCGGGGTGGTCCAGGGTGGTTCGGGTGTCAATAGGTTAACATCCACTCAAAAACTGTCCCCATTTAAATCAGTCCCCTTCATTAACATGCTGTAAAATAAAAACGAACTCGTAAAACCTTAAGTCATGATGTGTTAGCTTAAACAAGTTAGTTAAAAGGGGACTCCAATATCAATTTTTAGTATCTGTATTAAGTAAATTAAGTAACCCCCTTCCTCCCTCCCCATTGATGAGTAAAAGCATCGGGTGTTAGACAGTAAAATCTGTAAAGTCTCACTTGCAGGAGTCAATTGGTTAAAAGGGGACATAGTTTTTGAGTGGATACATATGTTTGGTTGTTAAATGAAACCCAGTATCAAACAAGGTATGCATGTCATTCAAGAGGAATGTCTGTTCTATTCCAACTTGCCATGCTGCCAAATGCCAACAACAGAGGTAAGGAGTTGCTAAAATATAATCTGATATCGCTCCAGTTTCCCTTCCCTACAATGAGTGCCTTCTTTACCCTGTTACTAGTAACATTCACATCAAAGTTGGTCTGCTCAGGAGGATCCACAACTTCATTGATGTCAAAATTGCTCTGAGAATATGAGACTGCTACTTCATTTGGATTGTATTGTTCTCCCCTTTTTGTCGGGTCTAAAAAATGAGCATACCAACATTTCTATTATGTTCTACAAATACTATTTACATTCCCTGAGACATTAAGAGCATCATCAATTATCAAGGCTGTTTAAACTAGAATCTATCGAACAGAGATGCGTCAGTCAATCTCTTGTTCTTGTTGCTGAACACAAAGATGCGCTATAAAAGGGGTCGCTTCACGCTCTGCTTTTGCTCGAATTCATTCAAGCACGACTGATTTATTGTCCAAGATGGTGAGAAAAAAGGGACTGAGGATGAAAAAAAGAATGTCATAACATTTTATGACTTATTATGGACACATTACCATAAGGAGCTATTTTATTGCACAAATGATCACAGAGCTCAGTTGCGTTTACGGTTGATTGATTAATCATTTGCATGTGCCTAGGGCACCATGCCTTTTATTGTGCGTCATCGTGTTTACGGGGTACTTTAAGCATGGACCTTCTAAAGTTAACATCATAATTAATCACGATAAGACAACGCGGATGTAATCTCAGAGGTACATGTGTAGTGGGAAGAGCATGATTTAAAAACAGTTGATTTGATTTAATGTCTCTTCGGTGTCCTTAGTTAGTGTCCCAGCACGAAACACACTGGACACTCACGTAAAGTTCATTACTATCATTAGTAGCAGTAGGTAGTAGTAGTTGCAGTAGTAGTGGTAGAACTCCCTGCTCATCAATGTTTCGTGTCTAAATAAAGTTTTACACATTATGCACCTATCAATGTAAATCCCAGGGTAAGAAACCAGCATCAATCAAAAGTGTCCGAAAAAGCCCCACCCTGGGGCAAAGAATCAAAACAAACAAATACTATAATACTATATAAAACAAAATTAATAAAAGATACAAAAAAGTCAATAAAATTTGAATCACTTTACATTTACTGTGCTGGTTATAATCTGCTTGAGAATGCAACTTTAATTCAACAAGAATTTTCTTAGTTTAAAAGAGACAGTTTGCTTGGGCTGACCGGAACTTTTTAAGATATTAATATCAGTATTAGGCTCATTCCTAAGACTCAATACAACTTAGGCACTGCAAGTTTGGTAGTACCTGCTCAGTGGTCATACCAACACAAACCATGCGACTCCAGCAAGCACAGCTATCACAGCAAATCCAGTCAACTGGGAGGGTCTTCAGTGAGGCACGTACTGCAAAGTACAGTTGAAGTTGACAGTAACTTGCCGTACTCGTTGCTTTGTCTGAATTCATACCAGACTTCTTCTGTCAAAGTCAAATGTCCCGTCTGTGGGGTTGCTTCACACGATTAAAAGCCAGACAGGGGGATGGTATGAGGCATCAAATCCCTGCCTCTTGCATGCACTCCCCCACTCCCGCCCCTCATGGTATTTACATTGAAAGGTGCATCATGCAAGTGTGCAGGTGGCTATAGACAATGTCACAGTCTACGTTATAGCTAGATGTTTAAGTTAACCACAGGGATACGCCAATCTTCTTGTTCTACATATCCATATAACCCCGGGTGCAATGTCAACCTTTTTGTTCTACCAACATCAATCATCACCCCACGAACCCTCAGCCTGGCCAGACTGGCCTCTGAAATATCTCTACAATCCTTCACTTCGAGTGTCTCTAGATTCGGGCAGTATTCGCCTATCATCTTCACGGCAGAATTGGAGACCCGCCAACAACCTTTGAGTCCAAGATGAAATAGTTTTGGACAGGAAGAAGCCACGGTTCGAATAGAATTATCGCTTACACTGTAGCAGTCGTTGAGTAAAAGAGTATCCAATCCTGTACAGCAAGAGGCTAGCGATGAAACACACGAATCCGTTACTTCCCAACAACCCGTTAGATCGACCCGTTGAAGGCCAGTACAACACAAAGACACTTGAATGATTGCATCAGATGAAACCCAGCGACATTCACGTAACTTTAACACTTTTAATGCCAGGTTAAATTCGGCCACGGTGAAGAGAGTCAGATTTGTTAAACTTGAACAAGCCGTCAAATCCAGTTCACAAAGCCGAGTGCTTCGCCGTAAAATTTCCACTAGTACTGCCTCATCTAACCAGCTTTTGCAGTTTTTCAACACCAGCACCTGCAACGACGAATTGGCTTGAGTTATTAGTGAAAATGCCTTCGCTGTAAGCCGAGAAGAAACTTGGCTACAATCAAGTGTTTTCTGCCAAGCGAAGTATGAATCACAAGCCTCTCGAAAGGATTTGCATACTTTTCTGCAGTTAAAGAGCTGTGGTATGGTAAAATGGGGAAATATGTGAAGAAAAATCACGTCTTCCCATGGAAGACTGAGGAACTTTGGGTGAAAGGACTCCTCCGTGGCAACCGCCATCTTAGTTTCCCAAGGTCTCCTGGGGTCTTGGGTATACTAATTCCAAGGCCTCTCCCTTTTTCCTTATTTCTTCCGTTCTCGCCCTTGATCATGAATTCGCGATTATCCTGAATTTGACCAAAAACCCAAAAGACCTAAAACTTCAAAGACACCGAAGTGTATGGGTGGAGCAGGCACATTTTGAAAATATCGAAAAAAAACCGAAGACACCGCTTCCCGGAGCTGTCAACGCCAGTCATTGGACCCAGATATGACCTGCAGTTAAATTATTCAATCGGCGGGAATTTTAATATTCACCCGCCAACTTTCAGCATGGATGGACGTTTTTGCTATGCGCCGGGATCGTTCCCAATGCAAAATTTTCCTCATTTTCACCCTACACTGGCTGGACCGATCTCAGATCAAGCGGGACACAGCGCAACACGAACTCTACGTGAATGCCGCAGTCTTCTTAGAAAAGCGACATTCAGGATTTGCATGTATTCATTTACCCATCTCTGAAACAGGATAAAAAAGGCAAACATTGCATGTCAATAATTTGTGGAAGGAGAATGGCAATAGCAAAGCAAAAGGCCTGATTTGGGTTCATGTTTATCACCGTACAATACACGCCAAAAATGACATTTGATCAACTGTGTTTGTTTTAACCTATTTATGTATTTCGGTTGTGCGACCCACAAATTGTGTCACATTTTTCGGCACTTCCGTTTGCGGTTTCAAATTTTCGAAAATTTTTGGCTGCCCTATTTTTGGTTTGGGCTGTAGTGGGCCCCCCCCCCCCTTTTTCATTTGCTCAGAATTCACTATTATCGTGAATTTAGAAGACTGAAAGCTTGATATGGATCATGGGAAACGGTCATATTTGTTTAAAAAGAAACCCAAGTGTATCGACATATAACTCGAACCTAGGAATGTTCATTCTTAATCCATCACCTAACCACTTGACCACCACACCGATAGCATTTTTTTAAACACTCTTTGATAAGGCTGTATGATCACACATGCAACATTAAATACTACAAAAGGTCGGTTTCCAAACTTCACGACAAAGCGAGACATTTTAAAATCAAAGCTTAGGCCTGCTTAAATTATAAATGTAGCTTAGGCCTGATTACTCTTCAGCGGCGATAACCTAATTAGGCCTGAAGAAAAGTTTTTAGGCCTGGGGGGGGGGGGGGGGAAGGGGGGGGAAGGGGGGGGGGTAAAGTTCACGTTTCACATTTTGCAAGGAGCAAGGATGGCACAGTCGGTTAGTGCGCGGCCTTGGTGCAAGAGGTCCTGAGTTCGATTCCCGGATCTCGCATCCTTGTTTCGACTCCTTTCCTTTCCGTGTAGCTAGTAGCTTTAAATACCCGTAAAACGGAGCACTGATGGAGAGGGGGGAGTAAAATGAGCGCACCGTCGACCTCAGGTTTGTCAGTGATTAAAAGTTACTGTTACGAGTTATCGACGTTAAATAAGGTCTACTTTATTTTATTTTACTTTGGCTTTACTTTACTGAATCTGCTGAATCGGGCTTTTGGCTTTTCGCGTTTCATGTGCTGAAAAACCGCATTTTTCGCGAGTAACTAGGCTGCAAAACAGTCGTTTTCTTCCATTTTCGGAAGGCGCGAAGCGCCGTAAGCGTGATCCTCGCGTGTGAAGCGCGCGAGCCTCACGTGTCGCTTGCGTTTGCAAAAAATACGACTGTTTTGCAGTCTACGAGTAACGGACAAACATTTGGCTATTTCACGGAGTTAAGAACAGCTTAATAACTTAGGCCTTAGACTTACCTCTTATTGCCACAAAACAACCCTAAATGACGTTCTTATGATACGTCCCGATCGTGTTCTTGGAGCCATAAAAAGAAAATTCAGTTCTCTGTTATTCCCTCCAACTTCTTGACTCGATTCCTGTGCACTAACATTTTCAACCTCCTCTGGTTCCTCATCGGACGCCGTGTAATACTCAGTTTGATCCATATTACCTTCGGTGGGCTTTTCTTGAACATTTACATTCTGATCTCGGTCATGTTCGGGTGGCCAGATAATTCTCTCACCTACAGACTGAAGAGTGTCAGATGTCTGGTTAATGTTTAAAGGAAGAGTTCCCGCCTTATATTTTGTCGTTTCCTGCCTGGCAGGTACAGGTCACAGGTCATTTTTTTTATCAACACAAAAAGTATCCTAAACATTAATAAAAGCTAACCTTAGGCCTAAAAGAAAAGTATCCTGAACATTCATAAAGGGTAACCTTAGGCCTAATTAGGCCTAAAGAAAAGTTTTGAGGCCTAAGGATACCTTCTGTATAGGTAAAACAATGACCTGTGACCTGTGACCTGCGTTTTGTACCTGCCATTTCCTGCCTCACCGTGCGCTGCCTAACACATTTTCCATTATCTCTTGCCCATTTCCTCATCAGCTCTTTGTCCTCTGGACTCATCAATGGACTATTCAAAGGCTCCATCCCGGTGTTGTGGCTGTCCTCTTTGTGTATATGGGTGGGTGGGTATAGCAGGTCCACATCAGCTGAATAGCTGCCAAAACTTCAACCTGCTAAAACAACTAAATAAATAACAATAAATAACAAAAAAATAACAAAAAAAGATCTTTCCAATCGATTTGCAAGGATGGCACCGGGTAGTAAGACGATGGCTGAGTGAGGTAGTAGGCAGACCACCTTGCCATTCTTTTGGCTGATTCTGACATGTGTCTTCCAAAGTCCCTAGCATACTGTAATGGTATGTACGTAGGGTGCTTAAGATGTGTCACCGCGTGAAGATTTTCAGCCTTCAGGGTTAACAGGCTTTCGGGATTGACCTTGATGAAGTTTTTCGATGTTGGGACTTAATTTGTGAAGTCCACGACGAATCATGGCTACGGAGTCGGTAGTTTTGCTTGCAAATGTCCCCTCAGGTCCATTTGTTTTCCTTGTTGTGCCCGTCAGTGACTGCACAGAGTACACAGTCCCTTTAAGCAACACATCTAAGCAGTTAACTTTCTCTGCAGCCTCTGGAAATGAACTAATGCTTACCCGCTTGTGTTTTAGGTGAACCGAAAATGCCTCGTACAGTTTCCCTATGTATTCCAGAAACAAATTGACAGCATTTATCTCTGTTATCAACTAAATTGCTGCTACTTAGCTTTGGTGACAAGAATGGTTTTGTTGTTTTCCACACATATACCCACTGGCTGGGAAAACGACGCACGTGAACCATCACTATTACCTGAAGTTCTCTGGTTCCGGCAATAATCTCGACCACCATCGTTGGCAATGAAGAGTGATCCATCGCTGCAAACATATCACGTGCATTCCGACAGTCCTTTGGATATGAATGCGTGGAGTTGATATAGAACCTGAGATACCAACTCCATCCAGACTAATCTCGACAAAGTACAGCATGCATTCCTTCTTCCATGCCGCAATTATGGCATCGTCACTGTACAAGTGATATCTACTGTCACGTCTCTATCTAACTTGATGGCATCTACCCGTTTTCCAGCGTTTTTGTAGTGTTTTTTTCTGTTTTTTTTTGTCTCAAGGTATTCTGCAACTCTGTTTCTGAGCTCAGCAACGGAGCCATCTTGTTTCAAGCCGACGCCAAGCAAAAATTCTTTGACCTTTGACAGGAAGTCAGAGATAAGGATTCAGTCAGTACGGCAGCTTCTAGCTGTGTTCGGAAATGGGGTAGATAGCTGTTCATTTTTATGGTAGCAGATAATTCTTTTTCACGGACATAAGAAGCAAATTCACATTTCACAAAACAAAAAAAGCTTCAATCAAGGCAGTGTAAAGGGGAAAGAAGCAGTTCCTTTTGAGTAGAAACTCCAGGTTCAAATCCAAACGACGGATGCGATTTTTTTTATTTCCTTATTTTCTCTGCTACCACAAGTCCTGGGACACAGCGACTGGTACAAAACACAGGTCACAGGTCATTGTTTTACCAATACAGAAAGTATCCTTAACATTCATAAAAGCTAACGGTTAGCCTCTCTTATGAATGTTTAGGATACTTTCGGTATTGGTAAAACAATGACCTGTGACCTTTGTTTTGTACCTGCCCGGGACACAGTGTCCAAAATTCACGATAACAGTGAATTCAAAACGAATTAACAATTCAGGATAATCGAGAATTCATGGGCGAGAACGTGTTCTTTCGACAGCATGTCGGACAGTATGGATTTTTGAAAAGGTGTTCAAAGTGCACTGATATAAATGCAGGTTGTGTGGTGACTCGACGACATGATATCCTTAATAATGATAGGAGCTTTCTTTGTCTTCTCATTCCTCAGCCAGTCCAATATTTTGCTTTTATGCTACCAAGCTTCAGCCAATGCTTTATAATTTGTAGGCTGCTCCAATTGTGAATCAACAGTGACTTTGTCGGTAGGTCTCAAGGGCAATAACAGTATTTGGTGTTGTCCATTTTGTTCAGCCTGGCCCATGACCTACTCTTCTCCTGTACCATTGGCATCTGATTAAATCTCGCACTGCAGATCGCACGTCTTCATTGCGAGCATAGTTCAACCGAGGATTTAACAAACCATTAAGAGTAAAAAAAATTAAAAAACCAATGGTCTGAAGGGGCTTAAATAATCAGATGAGAATCCTATTTGAAGTAACGCGAAAGGTACAATCAAGGAGGGGAGGGTGGTAAGACACAGCACGATAAGAATCAAACAAACTGTGTTTGCTACTTCCTTCTCGCTCGCTAAGGCGGTGCGCATATGTCCACTATACTGACCCATACCTGCCCTATGACGCGCATTTGCAATCAATACTACAACATGCCAAGAAATTATGCCCAAGACACATAAAGAGTACCACCTTACAGCAAGCAACCGAACTATTAACTTCGCTGTTGTGAAATACAATGAGGCGACCTCAATTCCACTTATTATGACACTCATTGCCCATACAAAGGACATCTGCTTGATGGCATGTGACCGTGTCACGTGATTTCGATACCACCACGTTTTTCTTATGGCCAAAAGTCGGTCGCAGCTAATAATAGCTAAGTGACCAAGAGTTGAAAGGAAGCACAATGCGAGGACAAATTTCATTCCCGCCCCTCTTAAGCCTCTAGGACAAAAAGATCGATGGCTAAAGGACACAATGTTGTCGATGACAGAAATCATTGCCCATATCACATCGCTCATTGAGAGACTGCACAAAAGAAGCAAAGAAGGCTTTTGAATGGATCGCGTACATAAAACAGCGACTAAAATAACAGAGTTGTACGTGACGGACATCAAAGCCAATAAAGTGTCGAGAAGAAGAACAACTAGGATGGTGACGTTATACAAAGTAAGTTGTGCATCTTCAGGAATGCTTTGGAAAAGGCATTGTTGATAAGGTAACTTTTCAGAAGATGCATTTGAGATCTTTTGCATGACGGGCGCTGAAACTGCCTGTTAGGAAAAAAGGAATGACAATTATAAAAATTAGGATAGTACGCGTACTCTCATTGGTCAACAGCTGTGTTTAGATGAGAGTATGTAAACACGGCTGTGACCTGACACGATGTTTGATTCGTTATGTGTTGTCAGGCACGCATTGTGATTGGCCGGTAGGAAATATGAGCGTGTATCAAGAAACATCTGTTTCAATCAAGAAGTGAAAAAAAACAGCATTTTCCTTTCCTTTTCGAATTATTTTTCAGAAATATTTTATAAAAGCCATAGAGGACTATTTTCCTTGCAGAGTTTAAATTGCCTCATCTAAACACTTGGGGAGTTAAACACGGAAAAGTCCTCTATTGCTTAAATAATAGAATTAACCGCATATGATATAATTGAGTTTAAATCGCGGAAATGAAATAGCTTTGAAAAGAGTGATAATTGCAGTTGAAGAACCAAGCGGAAAATGCCATGCTTTTGTAAAATTTGAAAAAAAAAACCCAGCTAGCTATTAGGCTACACTCCGCCATACAACTCGGCTATCAATCCATCTCGGGGGTGATATGTTCAGTTCATCACGAAAAAAGTAATAGTATCAGGGGTAGTCTAAGGAACGTGATATATTTTTTGACCTCGGATATGAAATAATTTTGAAAGCGGGAATTGACTCTGCTCAAGTTGAGTTGCAGGTTACAAACATTGCTTTTGTTATCCAAATGTGCTAACCACAGGAACCAAAGATTCTTAGTTTCGACGGCCAATGAGGCTTCAGTTGGCACATAATGACAATAGGTGACGTCACCGTTATCTTCCCTATACTTGATGTCGAATAGGGACACTACAAATCTCGTTATAGGTGGTGATTGGAATGTTGCTTTGCACGCCATTGACAAAAAAAAGTGGGACACCGTGGACCCGTTCCAGCCCACCGGGAGGCCGATTTCAAACCGGAACGAGTGGTCGTTCCTCGCTTACATGATACCGTTGCGAGATTTCGCGCCGGATCGAAATTTTCGCTGAGCTGCAGCAACCGAGATGAACTCGCGCCGCTGTGAGTCGCCCCAGCATGACTTTTTTCGGTGATATCATGTAAACAAATACAGAGCTAAGAGAGGAAACCGGAGTGAACTAGCGCCGGTACGAAAGTCGCCCCGGTATCATGTAAAGATCCCCTTAGACGTCCGTTAACGGACCGTTGATCTCAGTCTGCCGTTAAAAAAAAATCTGATCACGTGATAACATTTGTGTGGCTCTGCGGTTTCGAAAATACCGATCATGTGGCGCTATTCCTTGGCTTTTCCCACGACCGAGAAAAGAAAAAAACCTTAGAAAAGTTTCCACCTGCTTCTTATTTCCTCAGACAAGGCTTTTCCTGCGTTACCCGTAATAGCTTCGGCCGGTTTTACTCGCTGTCAACATCGTCTTTGCGGGGAGAGCAACGGAAAATAGCGTCACGAGATCGGTATTCCACAAAAAATGGAACGTATGCAAAACATGGACCCCAGGTTCATGGACCACCCCTGTGGACCACCCCTAATTTTGTAAATATGTTTTATAAGCAGAAAAATCTTTAGACGAAAGAGAGAAGTGACCCTCACATGACTAGGAGCGAACAACTTCTATACTAATATAATACTGAGATCGATAGTACATGAAGTAAGGACATATTTACATGAGACCAGGCCGAACTCAGACTGGCGTGAGTTCGTATCGGCCTCCATACATCTTTTTTTATGCGTTTACATGAGACCGTCCTGACAATGAACCCGGACCGGTTACTGGACCGAGACGAGAAATTCTCTTATCGGTCTGAGTCCGTACCGGGCTCATGTATTCATGTAAAACGCGCCTGTAAACGCGCCTAAAATCACAACAGATCTCAGAGCGGGCTCAGAAATGTCAAGCCTGTATGCTTTTGAGTCAGCCATATATTTATTAGGAAGGAAAGGAAAGGAACTTTATTTAAGTGTCTAGTCGTTCTAGCGCTGGGGCACTAATTGGGGACACTGTAAACTGAAATTAACGATGAAAGCAAATCAAAGCAAAGGTTGGTTTTTTTGAGGAGAGGGAAAACCGGAGTACCCGGAGAAAACCTCTCGGTGCAGAGTAGAGAACCAACAAATTCAACCCACATATGACGCCGAGTCAAGATATCGAACCCGGGCCACATTGGTGGGAGGCGAGTGCTCTCACCACTGCGCCATTGCTGCAACCCTTGCATCCCCAAGCATCCCTGCACCCCCAAGCATCTCGTCCCGGTTTCATGAAAACAGCTGCAAAAATTTCATAACGGTACAAGTTCATACAAGTCTGAGTTCGTACGGGCCTCATGTAAATACCCCCTGAGTTGCAGGTGACGTTGTTTACTGTCACAAAGGGGGGAACACGGGCACCTCAGGACCCCCCTGGTTACGCCCCTGGGCCCTGGCCATACAACGCGGCTATCAATCCATCTCGGGGGTGATATGTTAAGTTCATCACGAAAAAAGTAATAGTATCATGGGTAGTCTATGGAACGTGATATCATAAATATTCTTGCCTTTGGCCATTTCAACTTAATCAAAACCATAAAACAAACAGCAGCTAGAAGTGACGGTTGAACAAATTCAAATATGATATACATAAAATTAAAAAGACTGGTAAGTCAAGTCAAAAGTAAAATGCGCTTTATCATAATGTTTGTAGCCGCTGTTTGTTTTATGGTTTTGATTAAGATGGAACGTGATATATTTTTACCTCGGATATGAAATAATTTTGAAAGCGGGAATTGACTCTGTTCAAGTTGAGTTGACCGCTTCCTCAGCTGAGATGACTGTTCTCTCTATTAAAAGTAAAGAATGACTAATCGACTCTGAGTTAAACTAAGGGAAGGCAAATGGCTTCTTTAACTTTCCTGCACAGGACGCCTTCTATGTTCTGTATTCAGCCACACACTC
Organism: Montipora capricornis; assembly: GCF_036669925.1. Taxonomy (NCBI): domain Eukaryota; kingdom Metazoa; phylum Cnidaria; class Anthozoa; order Scleractinia; family Acroporidae; genus Montipora; species Montipora capricornis. The sequence goes on from NC_090896.1 coordinate 34,130,060, forward strand.
CTGGCACCACTTGTTCAGAGGCCGTATAACTTTATCCAGGAGATAAGTCAGTATCCAGAGTATAAAATATACTTAACGGGCGAAATGGCATAAAGGCACGGCTTTAAAGACTCCGAAACCCTGTCACTTTAGTCGTTATTCTTAAAAAGAATACCTTTTATTACCTTAAACTTATAAGCAATTATGGTGCTTCTCTATTAAACAGGTAGAAAGCCATATTTGAAGAATAGGCTAAATTTTATGCCTCCAATGACTTTTTGGGGTGAATGACGCTGCTCGAAATCTGATGCTGAAGGTAAAAATATGGATTTACACTCGGTTTTGGTCACCATAGTCCTTTTTTTTAAACAAAACTTGATGAAATATTTTCCCTTTGGCAAAAGACGCTACAAATCCGGCTGCAGCTGACGTAAACCTTTACCTGGTAGTTTGGACTCTGGATGCAGAGTCCATTGTCCAATAACAGCCAATTCTGAAATCCCAGTGTTTTAATAAGACAGATGGTGTATTCAGTCTGCTTTATGTAAAGATAATTCGCTTTTGAGTCCAATAGTAGTCCGCTATTTTGAATTTCATTCGATTTTGGTCAATGACATCCGGATGCTAAACAACAATTTAGGATCTCATTTGTGTGTTACTTAAGTTCTCGGGAAGTTTGTCCTTAGTTTTTCAAACGACTTAAAGTAATTATTGGAGACTTAAATTCCATAATGAATTTATTTGGTATTGTCAAGTCACAAGAGTTTCCTAATCGTACCTGATTTTGTTTAAAAAGTAATTTCAAGTTGAACCTTGCGAAGAATAACACAGTCTTTCTCAACTGATTAATACCCCAATTTTTATCATGTTTCAAATGTCTTCTAAGTAACGATAAGGAAATATCAATAAGTAGAAAACTGAATATGGAAATTACACCAACAAAACACATTCAAAATGCGCTGGTGGAAGGAAAAAGTCAGGTAGTATTGCCAAAACGATTGACTTTTTGGTACTTGTTAAAACCAGAAGAATGATCTTACTAAATTCGAAAAGAGAAAACAGTCGTATTGCATTTAAAGTAAATATTGCATCCAATCGTTCTTCTAACTGAAGTGTCTCCAAGGGTGACCGTATTCCGGAATAGGAATACACGGAATGTAAAGTTAGAAATCCCTGGTTTTACGGAAATTCACATTAAAATTGTGAGATAGCTGCTAAAATCCTACTTTAAACATACCGTTTTAATCATCACTCCACGTATTCTCATTCCGGAATATGGTCAATCGAACGCGCCCTAGCTAGTTTACAGCATACATCTTTGATATTGGACATCAATGTTATAGTCAATTGACACCTGTTAAAACAAGGTATCCGCTGACCAGTATCACGTGACCATATCGCGGTCTCAAGCGAGATTTTATAGAGGTCAGCTGTTTTTTTCTTAAGTTGAACGCTGACCAGGAACTGTTGTTGATTGGATTCGCAGGCTCAAGCCAGGTCAGACACTCACACTTGAGCATAAACGAGGCTTAAGTTTTCGCGCTCTTTCTGTGACTTGACGCGGCTACACGGCCATGCTAAGTCAACAAAAGCTCTTTACAGTCGATGCTTTTCGTGTTCAGGTACGGTTTGAAAAATAATTTTTCTTCCATTTTTCGCTGGTTTTAATCCAGGTTTGACATAATATAGCTGTGGTCAGGACACACTGGTGGCTACGTAGTTATTCAAGTCAAGCATTGGAGAGATATAAATTTAAAGCTGAGTGTTTATTTTTAATTTGTTTAGTGCTGCTTTTTGCTCTGAATTGCAATTTTTGGCATAAGTCTTATCTGAAGATTTTACATTTTGAATCTGCTAAGGTTGCAAGATGCCTGGACGGCCTATGACAGAAGAACAGAAATGAAAGAAGAGAGAAAGAGAACGAGAACGACAAAACGGTACACCAGTAATAGCTCAAACTTGGTGGAAGAAGTTACTCCACAAATTCTTTTCTTACACACTAAATCGTTTGTTATTTTTACGGATGAGTTTTTTCAAGTAGATGGATATTTCTAAAAAGTGGTTTAGTCGTTTTTTTTTCTTTGTTCAGGAATGAAACTCGAATTTTTTTTTTCAACTGGAATTAAATAACAATCACCTGTACTCTTTTTGGACAGAAATAATTGATCTGTTTGCTGTTTATAATAGTGAGAGTCGGTGGGATTTATACTGTGAAGTGGAATTGCTCTAAGGCATTCGCTGGTGGGTATACATTTCAGTGGACGTCACTTAAGCGCTTCTTTTATTCAATGAAATGAGGTGTCCAGCTCAACCTGTCGTCCGCGACTGTGCCCAGTTTTCGGGATTTACTTACTCGTTTACGAGAGAATCGTTTATGAGGACAGGTGGAATAGGACCAACAAAAGTAGACCTTGTCTCACACTTCTCCGGATTTATCCAGGCACCATTTATAAAGTTCCTGACGTGCAGCAGTGCTATAAAAAATCGGAGAGGAACGGTCCGTTCCTCTGCGATTTTTTTTTGAGGGGAGGGGCGGTCTGTACACAGGCTATTCCTCCGGTACAGAAAATAGTTTTGTCGTCGACATACATAAACAATTCACCCGATTTTACTAATAGTAGTACGTAAATCATTAGTAAAAAGAGTAAACAAAGTTGGTCCTAGACCGGAGTTTTGTGGAATACCACAGGGGACTGGAAGTCCTTAAGTTGATTTCTCCTGCAATTGCCATAATTACAAAACACACTCGCTTATTCTCAAGCAAAGTTTTGTTAGACGTTGTCGATACTAAATGCTATTAATTTTTTTAAATCTTAACCTTCCTTCTTCTCAAGACTGTTCTCAATTGTTTTCTTTTCACCATTCTTAGCGATGATAAGTCAAAAAGAAATTCCAGCTAATGGCTTACTTTGCATTGCCAATTATTCTGCTTGTACAGTCGTACTTCATGTGTTAATCGGCATTAGACTTATTTTCTCATTCCCCTTAAACAACTTAATCCCCAGTTGAATCCTTCAAGGGCGTGATGCTACACGACAACTGTCATCCTTTCCGTTTGTTTCTTCAAGTTCCTTCTCATCCGTCGTTTAAACCGTTCGCATTAAAGACCTTTAAGCTGGTAAAGCCCATGCCAATCCTAATTCCGGGACGATAAAGTGGTAGGCTGTACGATTGGTGCATCAACAGCTACACTGTTATTTCCTCTCAAAAAAACCAAATTAATTCCTCTTTGTCTATTTTCTTCTCTGTGGCTGTGGCGTACTCCTCTAATGGTCCATTGGCATCTGATAAGCATTCCGACTGCTCCTCGGACACCATCACTGCGGCCATAGTTCACCAATGGGTTTAACAAACCATTTAGAGTGGCAAGAACATAATAGAATGGTCTCAGGGGATTCATGTCATCATTCGAGAATCCCAGCTGATACAGTACCAATGGAACAATCAGGGAGGGGAGGGTGGTAAAACACAGTACTATAAGAATAATACAAACTGTGTTCGCTATTTTCTTCTCGTGTTCTAAGACGGTGCGCATATGGCTCCCGTAAAGATTCATAGCTACCCTGTGGCGCAAATTTGCAATCAATACTCCTCCATAAGAACAAGTCATGGCCAGAATACACAAAGAATACCACACAGAAGTAAGCACTTGGAATATTATCCATAGTGATGGGAAAGACCAGGCGGTGGCACCGATTCCACATATTACTACACTGAGCAGCCACACCAATGATATCTGCCTAATGGCACGTGACCTTGTCATGTGATTTCGATACCACCACGGTTTGCTTACAGCTAAAAACCGGTCGCAGCTAATAATCGCCAGGTTACCAAGAGTTGAAAGAAACACAAAGTGATTGCGAATTGTAGTCCTGCCCCTTTAAATTCTTTAGGGCAGAAGGATTTATGGCTATAGGTAAAAATGTTGTCGACGAGAGCAATTATTGCCCATATCACGTCGGTTATTGAGAGACTGCACAGAAGGAGAAAAGAAGGACGTTGAATGGATTGCGTGCGTAAAATAGCGGCTAGAATAAGGGAATTGCATGTGACTGACATAAGAGCAAACAAGTTGTCGAGAGGAAGGACAACGAAGTTGATGACGTCACGCAAGGTATCTTGTGAATCTTCAGGAATAATTTGGCCAAGGCATCGTTGATAAGGCAACTTTACAGAGGACGTATTTGACGCATTTTGGCTTGAAGGCGAAGAAATTGCCTGTTATGAAAGAAAAATCACATATAAGATATAATAAAAGAAATGTCATACCTTTGTATAGCGGAAACTCAAGCAATTGCAACGAATGCTGGAAAAAGGCTAGTGGCTTTTTCACTGGGCTCTCAAGCCATCATGGAGAACGCGTGAAACGTGACATGGAATTATTTTGAAGTGAATTACTAGTGCATAAGTTGCAATTTTAACTGCAATAATCATTCTCTGAATAAATCTGGCAAAAAAAACTGCGTTAGCGGGTACAAAAGTTGTTTTCACTTCCTAAGTGGTTATTGTAAGTCGTGTTTAAAGAGAATATTATGTTTGGAAAAATGTCTGCCTTCGTTTTACCACGCGCACAGCGCTATCCACTGGATAGCGTTATCCACCTTTTGAGCAACCGAGGCCAAGTCGTTGAAAGTGTAATTTACTTGTATAGGCTTTTTATTTTTTTTTTTTATTGTACGTACATGTGATCCTAATTTGTGAACAAACGCATAAGGTGTTTTATATTAGAACGAAGCAGTTGGTTTGAGGCTCTTGCCCAGACCAAAACCATTATGATTATGTCAACAAGGCTATGAAGGTAGAGTGACGATATTGTTCGTACTGTGATCGAAAAGTAGGAAAATTAAAGAAATTCCAGGTCTTTAAAGAGCTCTTTGAACTGAGTCGCTACAGGGGTCCTACAGGGCAACGTTTTCTGGTGTTAGAATTGTGGTGGCCCTGTGTAGGTGATTTTTTCAACGATATGTTTTCATGTTTTGCAAAGGACCCTGCAAATCTGAATTCGATTTACCCTTCGCCTTATGTCCTTCTAAGTTCATGCATAAAGTTAAGTAGTGGGCATCCAGTCGTATGTGTTCGCCGATTTACTCCATGACCCATCAACATTTAAATAAGGAAAACGAAATGCCTAGGTTTTGCAGCGGTTTTCAATGGCGTGTTGAAGTAAATTCGTGATTACAATTGTCGTTTATTTCGCCCAGCGATTTGCTAAAAAATATTTTGCCACTATCGCAGCGGAACAGAATTACAAGCAAAACAACTTCTTTCTTGCTTACAACTGTACTGGGTTTAACCCGTAAAAGGAATGCAACAAAACCTTACACGCAAGGAAAGACATTGCTGATTTGCCTTTTCTTCGAGATAACGTTTATTTCCAGTTAAATGAACAGCAAAAAATACATACAAACATTACTCAACATGTTCCTTTTTTTTTGGTGATTCAGAAATATTTTCCTTTATAAGAAAACACCTCACAGATCTGCAGCTGACGTAAACCGGCGAGTTCCATCTTTACCTGGTAGTTTGCACTCTGGACGCAGAGTCCATATGCATTGTCCAAAAACAGGCAATTCTGACAGCTTTAAATTGAAATCCCAGTGTTTTAGTAAGACATCTGGTGTATTGAGTCTGCTTTATGTACAGAGAATACGCTGTGGAGTCTCTGTTACTACCGAACTGGTGCCCAATAGGAGTCTGCTATTTTGAATTTCATTCAATTTTAGTCAATGACATCCGGATGCTAAACA